>NW_006159565.1:6496205-6502634 GCF_000334495.1 Tupaia belangeri chinensis
TTTTTTTTTTTTTTTTTTTTTTTTTTTTTTTTTGGTAGAGAAGTTTTTGCTATAGGATGACATGCACTCACTAAAGAGACAAAGAAAAACAGAGAAACAAAAAGCGAGAAATCAGCCCCCAGAGGGAATGACATGCCACAATCTCTTCTCCTCTGTTCTCTTCTCGGGATTTTGGTCATGCATGCACATGCACCGGCATGAGTTTTAAGCCACTGGGTCTTGGACTCAAACTGCGGTCAACTACGTGGGAGTCCAGTGACATAACCATTACACCATCTGCTGATCCCTCTACTCCTTTTCAATATATCACTAGAAGTCCTAGTCAATACAATTATACAAGAGAATAAACTAAAAGGCATTCAAATAGGAAAAGAAGTGAAATTATCTCTGTTTATTGATTGCATGATTATATATAGAGAGAAAATACAAAAGAATCCAAAAAATACAAAAGAATTTTAAAAATCCTAAAGGTAATAAATAAATACAGAAACATGGCAGGATGCAAAAGTGAACAAATGAAAACCTATAGCATTACTATGCACCAATAATTAACAGACTGAGGTAGAATTGAAGAAAGCAATCCCATTTACAATAGCTACATGAATATACATATAAGATACATAAGAATAAACCTAACCAAGAAGTAAAAGACCTCTACAAGGAAAACTGTGAAAAACTTATAAAAGAAATTGAAAATGACACACAAAAAAGTAGAAAGGCATTCCATATAGCTGGATTGGAAGAATTAATGTAATCAAAATGTCAATTCTCCCAAAATTAATTTATAAATTTAAAGCAATCTCAAGCACATTATCAGGGATATTCTTTACAGAAGTTGAAAAGAACAATCATAATATTTGTCTGGAGTCATAAAGACGCTATATTGTCAATCAATACTGTCCCCCACCAAAAAAAAAAAAAAAAAATAGGGGGTATTTCACTCTCGGACCACAAAATATATTACAAAGCTGTGGTAATCAAAATCAAATGATACTGGCACAAAAACATGTATGCAGGTCAATGAAACAGGATAGAGAACCCAGAAATAAACCCCAAGACATAGAGCCAACTGATTTTCAACAAAAGACACAAGTTAACCCAGTGGGAAAATAAAATCAGCAAATGGTTCTGGAAAAACTGGATATCCACTAGCAGAAAATGTAAACTAGACCTCTATCTCTCACCATTAACAAAAATAAACTTAAAATGGATTAAAGATCTAAACATAAAACCTCAAACTATAAAACTACTGGTGGGAAACACAGAAGAAACTTTTGGAATATCAGAGTTGTCTAAGACTTTTTAAATAAGACCCCTCCCCCAAATGCACATGAAATAATCCTCAAAATAAACAAATGGAGCTACTTCTGGTTTAAAAAGCTTCTGCATGGGAAAATAAACAATGATTAAAATGAAAAGGCAACCCTCAAAATGGGAGAATATATTTGCAAACCATGCCTCAGATAAGGGATCAATAACAAGCATATACAGGGAACTCACGCAGCTTACCTGAAAAAGGAAACAATAATAAAAATAAAAATAATAATCCAATTAAAATATGGGAAGTGAGATGAAAAGATGACTCTCTAAAAAAGATAGATGAACAAATGAAAAGGAGATGAAAAAATGCTCAACATCCTTTATCATAAGGGAGATGTAAATCAAAACCACAATGAAATACCACTTAACCCAAGTCAGAATAACTAAAGTTAAAAAAATAAAGAGTAATAAATACTGGTGAGGCTGCAGTGAAAAGGGTACTCTCCTATTGTGTTGGTGAGAATGTAAATGAGCGTGATCACTATGTAGAACAATGTGGAGGTTCCTCAAAATCCTACAACTAGAACTACCATATGACCCTTGGTCTTGGTATCTTGCTGAAGAATAGGAATACACTCAGTCAGAAAAAGACTTGTATATCCATGTTTACTGCAGCATTATTCACAATTGCTAAGACATGGAATCAACCCAAATTCCAAGAACAGATGAATGGGTTGAAAAAGTGTGGTACATACACTACAGAATATTATTCGGCCATTAATAAAAGAAAGAAAGAAAGAAATCCTGGCACTTGATCAAAAGTGGATGAATATTGGGAACCAGCAGTTAGCATAATGGCTATGTCGCTGGACTCCCACGTAGTCGACCGTGGTTCGCGTCCCGGAAAACTCATGCTGGGCGCGTATGCATGCATGCCCAAGATCCCTAGAGGAGAATGGAGGAGAAGGGATTGCGGCGTGACCACCCCCCCTGGGGGGGTGATTTCTCACTTTCTGTCTCTCTGTCTCTCTCTGTCTGTCTGGCGAGCGCACACGCACTATAGCAAAAAGCTCTCTTAAAAAAAAAAAAAGTGGATGAATATGGAAGATTTAATGCTGAGTGAAGCAAGCCAAACTATGAAAGAAAAGCATTGTATGTCCCTACTTAATAATACCAAATCTCTGCACTCTATGACAGAAACTGAAAGACTGGAAGGTATAAAAGCATGGCAAACACCTGTGCATATGAGAGACAGTGTGAGAGGAGGGTGGGCAATGAGGGATGGGAGGGAGAGAGTCAGGGGGATAAAAGAAAAAAAAAAAAACAACATTTAACAGACACAAAAGTGTAAAATTATGTATTAACAGTAATGTGTATGGTAATATCTTTGACTGGACTAATATGCAGTGAATTCATGGTGGGAAGTTTCCTTTTGTAGGCTGCAAAGATTTGCAGTGATGAAATGTAAATAAAAAAGAAGAAAAAAAAAATCCAAACCAAAAATTAAAATATGCTAGAGACAAAAACCTATTCTAATTGTAATGATGTTTCATGTTCAATCCCATTTTATTAAACATAATAGCATCTCTATAGTGGATGTATATATGTGAGATGCATGCATGCCAAATCTATAAATAATTTGGTATAATATATATAGTATAAATAAGTAACATAAATATTGGTATTAAATTCAATATATGATACAGGGGTAAACTCAAGAAACGGTAGCTATTATCAGCAGCAACAGCAACAGGAGCAGTAGCCACAGGGATCTTTACACATAGGCAGGAAGGAACAACAGCTACTGTCTATTCCTCAATGTGGAAGGACATTAGACCTAAGTGTTACAGTGCACTCTGCAATATGTTAAGGGTGGTTTTGGTCATAGGCTATGATAGATTTCACAAACACAAGTGGATTGATAATAATTTATTCATTTTCTGACAGTGGAAAGGGGCCAGATGTGGAGAACTGCATTGGCCCTGAATGGTGGTGGGGGATAGGAACTTTTATTGGGACTTAAGGAAAAGTGGTCTATGATTGGGTAATTAGAGTGATCCTGGGACATAACATCTGTTGGTCCTTGGGTTGTTTTGTTATCTCTGGATGTCATGTCTGCCTACTGTAGTGTGCAATGTATTCTGTCCTTAGTATTGGTGCCAATTTGAGGGATACAGTTCGGCCATCTACAATAAAGTCAAGAGAGGACCAACTAACTTGGGAAGAAAAAGGAAGGGGGAGGAAGATTGTCTGAAGCACCTGAGAGTTTTAGATGGGACTTTTTCATTAAAATATCTAAGGTTCCAGAAAGGCACTGAGTTAACCCTTTTTTCTTTCTAAGGTACTTGGGGAACAATTACCATTTCACTAAGATCTGATTATAAGTCAGGACTCCCAGATCTGTTCTAATCAGTTGTGTGACCTTGGACAAGTTCCTTACTTCTTTGGACTTTAATTTTCAAGGCTAAAAAAAAGCTGAATAAGAATAGCTTTCAATGCAGTCCTCAAGTGCATTTCCTTCTCTACATCATTGGGAATTCACCTGTAAATTCTAAGTATTCTAATTTCTTCTTGTCCATTTAAATGAGTATTGGTTATGGTTTGAGTTTTTCAAACAGGTATGTACATTGAAAAGCAAATTGGCACTATCCCCACAGAGTCATTTAACTATATCTATCAAAATGACAAGTGTAGACTCCTTTGATTCAGTAGCTCTATTTTTAGGATTGAAATACTTGCTTGTATGGAAAATGGTATTTGTACTGCAAGATTGTAACTAAAAGGCAAATACTGAAAACAACCTAAATATCCATCAATAGGGGATTAGCTAAATAATGGTTTACTTACACAATTAAGTATTATGCTTCCGTAAAATAGACAAAGTATGGTATGGAAAGGTATCCAAGATACATTAAAGGATTTTTAAAAATGAATAAAAGTATATTTAGCATGCTACCATTAGTGTAAATAAACCTTCAGAGATGTAGAATATAAGTTTGTTTTGGCTAATACACACAGAACACATCTGGAAGGCTAAAATAACCAATTAGTAATAGTGATTACCTACTAGCAGCATAATGAAAGCTATAAAGATGGAGTAGAATGACCTAGCTGTTGTGGTGTAGTGGAAACAATGCCCTGCAAGGTTGGAAACCACGTGTTGATTCCTACACGTTTGGATCTCCAGGCAGGCCTGGAAACACCAGGTGCAAGTGTGGGCGCCTAAAATCTTGAGGAGGTGAGGGCTGCAGGGAAGGAACATAGCATGATGAGACTGTGCCAAGGGTTCTCCCCACTTTCTCCCCTTTCCACCACTTTCTTTCTCATGCACATACATGTATTCACCATCATAAAATAAAAGAGAAAGAGAGACCAGCAGATGGTGTAATGGTTATGTCGCTGAACTCCCACATAGTCAACCATGGTTTGAGTCCCAGACCTAGTGGCTTGAAACTCATGCCAGGCACATGTGCATGTGCACCCGAAATCCTGAGAGGAGAATGGAGGAGAAGGGATTGCGGGGTGGCCAGCCTCCATGGTGTGGGGAGGTGATTTCTCATTTTCTGTCTCTCTGTCTCTCTCTGCATCTCTGGTGAGCACACGTGTCCTATAGCAAAATCTCTCAAAAATAAAAAAAGAGAGAGATATAGGGGAAAATATGGGAGGGAGGCTTTTCCCTGTTTACTTGTTACAGTTTTAGATGTTCAAATTATGTGAATGCATCATCTATTATTCAAAAATTAAATAAAGCATTATAACAATGAGAATACGGTTTATGGAGTCTCCCTGGATCCTATTTACCGTGTCCCTACAACACAAAAAGATCATTAATGTGTTTTCAAAGATGTGCGTATATCTCTACAAATACAAAAACATTCTTTTCAAAATAGACATAATTCCAAAGAATTTAACAGAACAACTCCACCAGGTATACTTTTATTTTATTTTGCTACCCTCAGTTATCTCTGTTAAAAAATAAATAAATTTCAGATAAACGTAGAGTGTAAATGGTGGATGAGAGTTTGTTGTTTTTCCCACCCTACAGGGCTAGTATCTGTCTTTAGATTTTACTAAAATTGTAATATATACACCGAGTCTTACATACCTTGAAGTGGCACTGTGCTACACTTCTTCAGTATCTTGACAAAGAATGTTAAATCACTGTCAAGAATATTTAGAGATTAAAAAGAAGAGAAAAAAAATTAAGCTATCCCTCCTTGTTCAAAAAGACCACAAGGCAGAAAAATGTTCCCAACATCACAGATCACTGTGGAGAGATACAGTATACAATATCACAGTGATAATACGATTATGATTCAAATTTCCTGAGATGTCTTTTTTTTTAAGATTTTTGTCATAGGGAGCATGCCAGAGAGACAGAGGACAAGTGAGAAATCAGCTCCCCTGACCCAATGGAGGATGGCCACACCCCAATCCCTCCTCTTGCATTCTCCTCTTGGGATTCTGGGTGCACAAATACAAATCCAGTGTGATATTTAAACCATTCAGGTCTGGGACTCAAACCACTGTTGGGCATGTGGGAGTCCAGTGCCCCAATCACCATGTCACTCACTGCCCCCTCTCAGGTGACTTTTTATTGAAGGAAATGATGCATATTTATATATATAAATCTTTTTTTTTGAGAGTTTTTTGCTGTAGGGTGCATGCGCTCGCCAGAAAGAGAGAGACAGAGAGACAGAAAGCGAGAAATCAACCCCTCAGGGGGGATAGCCACACTGCAATCTCTTCTTCATTCTCCTCTAGGGATCCTGGGCATGCACGCACACACACCCAGCGTGAGTTTAAGCCACCGGCTCTGGGACTTGAATTGCAGTAGACTACATGGGAGTACAGCAACACAGCCATTACACCAATTGCTGGTCTCCCGTATATATAAATCTTGACATGTTTATCATGAATCCTATTACTTTAGCCTCATAGTTGTATACGTGCTGATTCTGGTTAGCTTATTGCCATGTGATAAATCACACCTTACCACAGTAACATAACACAACCACCACAATTATATTGTTTCTCATGGTCTCTGTGGATTAGACCTTCTGAGAGGGCTGGGGGCTTTGGCTTAGAGTCCATCTCTCTATGGCGATAGTCAGCCAGGGGCTGGGGTTGGAGCAGCAGGGATGGGAGGAGCTAAAGGACAGACAGGCA
>NW_006159565.1:6502666-6538109 GCF_000334495.1 Tupaia belangeri chinensis
TCTCTCTCTCTCTCCCCCTCTCTCTCTCTCTCTCTCTTTCTCCCCCCATGTCATCTCAGGGATTCTCCCTGTAGGCTCATTTAGGTTTCCTCACAGCATGGCATCTTCAGAAGCAGCTGGATAACTACATGTCAGCCCAGGGCCCTAAGAGCAGGAGCATCAGCAGATGGAAGCCATGTTGCCTTTCACATCTCAGCCTGGGGAGTCACAGAGCATCAGCACCACTATATTCTCTTGGTTCAAACTGCCACACAAATCTCACCTTGTTTTAAGGGGAGATTGATTGCATCTCTTTTAATCTTTTAAAGGCATGTTCATGCATAAGTGACAGACTGAGATAGAAAGACAGTGAGAAAGCACCCTCAAAAGAGGCCTGGTCATGCTGCAAACTTTTTTCTCCAACTTTATACCCTGTCAGGGCATAAAATGCCATGAACATGTAGCATGTTTTTTAAGCCACAGGGGCCAGGACTGGAACCCTGGTCAGCCATGTGGGATCCAGTTTCCTCTGTGTAGTACATAACTGTTGTGCTAAAGAGTCAGCCCTAATTTCACCTCTTGATGAGAAGAATAGCAAAGAATTTGTGGACATAATGTTTTTTAAGAGCGATTTTTGCTATAGGGTGTGTTTGCTTGCCAGAGAGACAGAAAATGAGAAATCACCCCTGGGGTAAAAGCCTCACCACAATCCCTTCTCCTCCAGTCTCCTCTCAGGATTTGGGGGGGTACATGCACACACGCTCGGCATGAGTTTGAATCACCAGGTCCAGGACTCTAACCGCAGTCGACCGTAGGTGAGTCCAGCGAAATAACCACTATGTCAATTGCTAGTCCCATGGACATAATTTTTAAGAAAGTTTGTTTATTTATTTGTCCCATAAGCAAAACAGAGAAAAACAAAGACAAAGAGAGGCAAAGAGATAGTACCCTCAACAGGGTCTGAGGCCACAGTCCACTCCTAACCTCAGGTATCCCTAGGTCATGGCACATGCAGTATATTCAGAGAGGTCTCTGGACATTAGCCCAGACCCTTCCCAGGTGGGTCAGCCTCAAAGAGAGTTGAATTTTTACTGCTGTGCCACCATCTAACCCCATCATTTTAAAAGGCCACAACACAGGACTCCCCCAACACTTGGAGGTTTATTTCGGTGAGCATGTGTAGCATTATGAATTTCAGTGGCAATAAATAAGAAACCATCAAAAAACTGATATAATTAAGTCTATTACTAGTACGGTCCTATTACCATCATAACGAGACTGATAATTTAATAAAAATCAGAGTTAGACAAAGATTGGAAGATGAGATTGATATATTTATTCATTGCAAACACAACCTAATTTAGAGATAACGGTTTTAATTGCAGCTCCTAGGCAGAACTGCCTGGCCCAGCATGAGTTTTCTTGTTTCTTTTGTTTTACAGCCTGGCAGAAACTTGTGGAACAGGCAGGCATGGCTGCAACAGAATGAACATCGTGGCTCCTTGTGAGCAGTGAAATGACGCTATTTCCCTGAAGTGTTCAGCTCCACATTCCAGGAAGAAAAAGCACCTTCAGGCATTGAAGCCCCTTCTCAGACCACTCAGGAAAGCCAAGAAAACAGCAAAGCAATTTGTGCCTTTAATCAACATTTCAAATGCAACACCTTGAAGCGATGAGGGAAATGAGACAGCAGAACCCCTCTTGTGCTTCATCAGACTGAAGTGTGGCAAGACAAATGAAACCTGGTTTTTGCTCATCTATCTCTAAACTCAATCAGTCAATAAATCAGCTCTTTTGTTTTGAAGCTTTAACCACCACCTTGCACTCCCCCACCCTTATTTATCTTGGGAAATTATTCTGAACTACATAGAAAAGGAGGGTAGAATAGAAGGTTTTCTTTGAAGGGGGTGCGGGGGAGAATGTACTTTCATTTCCTGAAGTGTAAATTGAAAAATGTGTGATTGGAATGTCAAATAAATATTGAAAGCAGTAGAATTATTTACAAAGATTCGATCAGACTTCCCCTTGGCAAAACAAATGCAGCAAAAACATTCTAATACATATCTATATATATATATATATTAGCATAATGAATTTTAAAACAAACGAGAAAGCATATATAGGTTGCTCTCATCATTTTCCATTTGAGAAGCAACTGTGCTACATTCAAACTGTTAATGAACAGTCAGGCTGAGTGTAGAATCAATTACACATTGCTTTCATTCACTTCACTCTTGTATTCATAAGCATAATCGGTCCATCTAACAGACTGCATAATGATCCCGTGCCCTGTCAATCATATTCAAATTGCATGAATTTTAAGGAGAAAACCAATGCATGGAATTAGATTGATTTTCTTTCCTAGATATACAACCACAAAACCAAGCACTAAAGGTACTATTTGTAAATCTTATTGGCCAATTTATATGATAAGCACCACCAATCTATGACCTGAAACAGAATACTTGAAGTTCAGTTAACAGGAAATTGAATTACCATCTGATAGCATTACAAAGTAAATGCTACCTTTTCGTTCCATATAGGTCAATGTTTTCCTATACACATTTTCAAAGCTTGTTTTTATTATATTTCAAGAAACAATCAATTGTCCGTAAGATGTTCCTTTTCAATCTGCAGCAGATATCCGTTAGAATGTACTTCAACTGCAGCCCTGCAACATGTTTCTCAGTTTGGATTATTCTCCCATACATTTCTTCAGCTGCTTGATGGATTTCCTTGTGTGTCCAGAAAGAATATAGTCATCCAATTCTTTGCATGACTTAGAGATAAACTAGCATTCACACTATGATCTTTTTTTTTTAATTTTGCTAGAAGAAAGAATTTTTTAAATTTTGCTAGAATTTTCACTGAAGAAAGAACAAAAAGAGAGAGAGAGAAAGACAAAGAGAAAAAGGGAAAGTGACAAAGCATCTCCCATGGGGAATGGTCACAGAACAATCCCTTCTCCTCCATTTCTCTCTCCTTTCAAAATATTGAACACATACACCACACACACACACACACACACACACACACCCCTGATGTATTTCTCAAGTCTGGGATTCAAACCATAGTATTGGCCATGGGAGATCCAGCTGCTTTAATCACCATACCACAGTTGGGCCCATAATGTTACTTTGCCATCCAATTTCCTTAAATTCATGAGTTGCTCATTTTTATCCTCCTATCCCTCTCCTCCTACTGTTCTTGGTTACAAAAGGCTTTTGGTTTACCTCTCCTAACCTCCTTGGTGCTATGGTTCTTTAAATAAGATGTCTATGTCTAAGATTAAATGTACAGCTGCTAAACAACATTTGCATTTTGCAGTTGATAAAGGCACACAGAATGCATTATCAAGGCATGAATGCATAAACTCGGCTCAATTGGAGGATTAATCCCGTTTTTACATGAGAATGTGATAATGTTGCCATGTTTTGGCCATCATGTGCTGACAATATGTTTCACGCTTCATTGATTTCAAAGCTGTGAGGTTTTAGGCCCAAGTTATAAAATATTATTCAATCAGTTTCTACTAAAATGTCATCTTCTTTATTAAAAGAAAAGAAAGAAGCAAAGCTCATCTGTAAAATTTTTATCAACTCTCTCCCTCCAGCCAAAGATCTATTTAAAGTTGACCTTGTTGATGAGACTATGTCCTGTTTCAAATTGGACCCCAACACATAAGAGTCCATTTTTAATAATACAGATTGAAAGTTGTGTAAAAGGAATATCCTGTGGTCAGCCATTTATAGAGTCTGAGATTCTACAGGGTATTGGGGGCATCTACATTATAATAGTGTTATTTCCAACAGAGAGGGGTCTCAGAAGGACTGTGGGAAGCTGAATTATCTGCAAAATTCCAACATTTTAGAATGAATCCAAAGAGAACACATCCTAGAAGGAAGTGACTCAAATGCATGGCATTTCTGATGCTTCAATAGCAGGGGTGAGAGGAGGTGAAAGTCCAAATAGACAATATGACTTTTTCAAGGAAGATGATAATAAGGTCTTTGTTCTTGTTCAAGAACTGGAAGTAGCTTGCAGTCTTTTTAGAGAAATGCAAAACCAGTACTTCATTAAAACATGAAGGCAAAATAGGCTTTAACAATACTTTGCGTGGGTAAAAATGAATCAATGCAAGGATAATTCTACAAATGCAAAATCTAGGCTAAGATGTGAGTGCGCTGCAAGGCGGTCAATACGAGGATATACAGGCTGATTCTAAGGTTCCATGGTCTTGTCTGTCGTCACCCTGCAGTTATAGGTCCCTTACTAATACAAGCCTGGATAAGACAGTTTCTTCTCCACTCACTCACACAATCATTAAAGAACAGAATTAATGACAGTGAGTGAGAGGAAAAGAATCTGTCTTGTCCAGGCTTGAGAACCCAGTAAGTGCTTGGTACAGAGGGCAATTGTTCCATTCACTCTGACCAAATAGGTCTTGAGCTTTTCTGACTTTAGGCCTTTAGGAGTATCTGGGGAGCTCCTCCCTTCCCATTTCATGAGACCCCAAGAGAACTGAGTTTCCTTGAAGGTGGTATCCAGGACTCCACTACATAAACTAATATCGAACTCATTTATCTTCTTTTCATCTCCAATATCACCTACATTCAACCATTATTATTTTTTTTTCTGGGGCCAGCAGATGGCATAGTGGTTACATCACTAACTCTCAAATAGCCTGCAGTGGTTCAAGTCCTTGACCCAGTGGCTTCAAAATCATGCTAGGCACATGTGTGTACATGCCCATGATCCCAGGAGGAAAATGGCAAAGGGACTGTGGCATGGCCATCCTTCCTGGGGAGAGGGGTGATTTCTCACTTTCCTTCATACTGTCTCTCTTTTTCTCTCTCCAGAAAGTACACTTACCCTATAGTAAAAGCCTCAAAAAAAAAAAAAAAAAATATATATATATATATATAATTTTTAGTACTAACATTTCTGGAACAGTCCTATGGGTCAGAGTTCTCCAGTAACAAGGCATTCTGCCCAAGAAGGCAGGGCACTTTCTATCATCAGAGGCAATCAAATGTGACTATATATGTTCTGAGATACTTTCTAATTCTGAGACATTAAGATTCTGTAATTCCTGTCTTCCTGTAGTGACTCAAGGCTTCGCTGTAGGGAACATGACAAATCTATTTCTGTATCTCCCACAAAGCCAAGAACTCTATGGGAACAGTTGCTTAATGGATAATTAGTAAATTTGTGGATGATTAAATAAAAGTTGGCCCAATATCATCAATCTTATCAGAAATGAAGTACTGGGTTAGAGAAAACAATGAGGTAGAATGGATAGTCTAGACTGGGCAAGTAATGGAATCTAGTTATACTGGTTGAGATCATTCAACATAAAGTTTTATAGACCTGAGAAGCTGTATCCTCACAGAAAGACTCAGCAAAACCTAATCAAAGATTTCTTAATCACTGTGTTAAGGGATTATAAAGAGACAGAGACTCCAACACTGTCACGCTCTATCAAAAAAACCACGAAATTCTTTCTTAAGATTTCCCGACATAAAGGAAAAAAATGTGGTGACTTCTTTGCCTCTTTTTACAAGAGATGTTAAATAAATACATTTTCTACAAGTATAATTTCTTTCATTTGCAAAGGCTCATTGAAAAATAAACCTGCTGGGTCAGAACATGGCATAGTGGTTAAGGTGCTATATTCCCACATGCTCGACTCTGGTTCAAGCCCCAGACCCCGTAGCTTGAAATTCACATGGGGCATTTGTGAATGTGTGCCCCAAATCCTAAGAGGATAATGGAGGAGAAGGGATTGCAGTGTGGCTGTCCCTCCAGAAGGTAATTTCTCACTTTCTGTCTTTCCAGTGAATACATGTACCCTGTGCAAAATCTCTAAAAATTTAAATAAATAAATGAAAATAAACCTGCTTTGTTTTAGAGATTGGTCTTTGCTCTCAAATCATAAAGTAGAACATGACAGACTTTCTACATATCTTCCAAAATAGATAATGGAATCACTATTTATATATTTTTGAAAGTAATATTTGAGTACAATCAAACTACCTCTTCATCAAAATAAATCAGATTTGATTTCTCTCTAAGATTGGTCCATTCATAAGGCAGTTCTAAACTATATACCTATTTCATACATTTATTCTTGTACTCTCATTTAGTTCCACATTCACAGTTTATATCTGCACACCAGTTCCTATATGTATTTTTTTTTTTTTTAAGGAACACTTTTCTTTTGAAACAACAAATGAGAAGGACAGAATTCTTTAAGAATTACATTAACACTGGGACTAGCAGATGGCATAGTGGTTATGTTGCTAGACTCCCAGATAAGTGACCACGGTTCCAGTCTTGGACCCAGAGGCTTGAAATTCATGCTGGGGACAAGTGTGTGTATGCTCAAGATCCTGGGAGGAGAATGGTGGAGAAAGGACTGTGGCATGGCCATTCCCATGGGGGATGATTTCTCACTTTCCCTCTCACTGTGTCTCTCCCTCTACTCCCCACCTCCAACCCAGGAGCACATGTACCCTAAGGCAAAGAACTCTCAAATAAATAAATGAAATAATTAGATTACCATAGCTTCTAATAAACAGAAAGACTTTGTGGAAATTTTTATATTGTGAAGTTGCATTATTCATGAGTTTAACTTACACAAATTTGACAATATGAACATTGTGTGGGTGGAATGAGAATGATAAAATATTTCAATAATAAGGGCAATTTCATTAAACATCTCTGCAATGGATGTTTTCCTAGCAGGAGAAGGTTGGCAAGTTTGATTCTAGAAGATCAGTCTACATCTCTACCTACTTTTTAGACATAATAGGTTCATTGTGAGCTAGAATTTTTATCAAACCTTCTGCTCACACTGAGAACTACTGCACTAGAGCTTCCCACTGAGCAGGTCTAATAATTAAATATAAATATTTACTTTTCAAATGCAACATGGACACCATTAACTACCTTTAAAGGTCCTTAAGTTTGAAGAAACAGTGATCTCTTTTATCTTTACAGTGAAAATCAGAAGTAATGGACTTGATCAAAGATGGTGTTTGGGGCCAGCTGGTAGCATGGTGGTTAAGGCAATGAGATCCCACATGGCACATGTGTGGTTTGAGTCCCAGACCCAGTGGTTTAAAAAACATGCCAGGCATGAATACTCAAATCCTGACAGGAAAATGGAGAAGGAATTCTAGTGTGTCCTCCTCCCGGGAGGGTGAGGGTGCTTTCTCACTTTCGCTCTTTTTCTCACACTCCCTCTCTTTTAATTTCTGTCTCTCTCCAGTAAGTACCCATGCCCTACAGCAATTTTCTTTTTTGAGAGGTTTTTGCTATAGGGCGTGTGCACTCACCAGAAAGACAGAGAGAGACAGAGACAAAAAGTGAGAAATTAACCCCCCAGTGGGGATGGCCACACCATAATCCCTTCTCTATTCTCCTCTTGGGATCTTGGGCACACACGCACATGCACCTGGCACGAGTTTAAGCCACCGGGTCCAGGACTCAAACCATGGTTGACTACATGGGAGTCCAGCAACATAGCCATTACTCCATCTGCTGGTCACCTATAGCAGTTTTCTTAAATGTTATTTTAATAGTTCAATTTTATGAGGTTATGAGGATTAAGGGATTTTTAAAAGTAATTTTAACTAAGTGCTATTGTTTTGCTCAGTCTTCAAAATCCAGAGCAATTTATCTTTTCTCTTCTGTGAGATGGTGTTCAAGAGATTTATTTATATATTCCTTCCATGAGTATGAGAGACAGAGATACAGCACTCCCACAGGGTGCGCCATAATCCACCCCCAACCCCAGCTAGTCCCAGACCATGAGCACATCTATACTGGTATGCTCAGGTGTTTCCGAACCCCCTATGTGGATTAGCTTTGCAGAGTGCGGCACTTTATTGCTACGCCACCATCTAGCTCCAGGAAGCTAGATTTGAAACAGTTTGCAAGGACTGAAGGAAGAATGTCTAAGGTGACCATAATTAGATCAATGGACTCTACTGGAGAAGAGAAGGGTGGGAACAGGTTTTTTGGCAAAAATCCTATTTATTCCAGAGTAAAGTCAATGAACTCTTTCCAGATAGTGAATTCCCAAGAGAAATCATGGTGAGTGGTTTTACTTTCTCATACTTCTTCTTTTTTTTTTTCTTTTTCCAAAAAGAGTTAGATGCTATCAACGAAAAGAAGAGCAGCCAACATTAAACCAGGGTTGCAAGAATAAAAAGGGAAGTGGGTAAGTCAATAATCTTACAAGTGGGTTAGTCAAGAATCTTACAAGGGGATGGGGAAGTATGTATAGAGAAGGAAGAGTCAAAACTGACTCTAAGAAACTAGACTCTTGGTTATTGAAGGGATAACAAATACTGAGAAATTGAGGGGTGATTGGGATCTGATTTAATGCAGGGTTTGTCAGTCCTTCTCAGAAACGATTCTCAACATAAAAATAAAATATAGAAAAGGACAACAACAAGAGAAAAGTTAGCAATAGAAAAATAACAATGTGCAATGAAAAGTAACTCATTTTGCAATAAGAAGGGACACATTCCTCTTAATTTTTTCTCTATCTTTGCCTACTTTGAGCCAGACATAGAATCACGAAAGGAGAGAGAATGTATCACTGAACCTTTCAAACGTGATTCATTATAAGACTAAGATTCAAAGAGGTCAACATGTGCCTCTGTGAGATTATTTAGTGGAAACCATTCATGTAAAACCACTCACAGAAGATGAAGAGACCTTTTCACAGTAATTCAGATGCCAAGAATGAAATGTTTGCATAGAAGCTTTGAAAAGTGAGTACTGAATATCGGGTTTTAAGAAAAAGAGATACCTGAAAATAAATAACATATGGTAACTGGTTCTCTGGCAGTGCTCTACTGGGTAGGCCAATGAACAAAAATTCTTATTTTTATTTAGAAGTGGGGTCATGGGTGAGATGATATGATAATAAGGCTGAAGAGGTATGACGAAAGAAATTAATGTGCTTAAAGAATGGACAGATTTGGTACAAGTAGAAAAAGTAATCATTAGAGAGCAGTATCTAAAGATATCAAAAATGTCAATAGAATGTGTAGGATATCAGGAGAGAGCAAGGAAATAAGAGTTGACATCCCAATGGCTTATCCCAGTCACTAGCTGGGTGAACTTGGGCACGGCTATCTCTTGGTAGATTTTAATTCACTAACTATACATCTTCACATATCTTTTTCTGGCACGTTTGTATCAGACCCTATATAAATCTTCTGTATTTCCATCAGGTTTTTATCTATAATGAAAGCAGTCAACCCCTTGGCAAAGTATCTCATATAAGAAAAAAAAAAAACGTTAGTAATATAATTGCTCACTAAATTACATAGTTTAACAAGGAATATAGTCCTCCTGTTCTTCAGCAACTAAATTATAGAAATTGCTACGATCGTCACAGCTTTTTTTTTTTAATGTTGTTTACTACTTTTCCTCATATGTAAAAACAGAATAGCATCTACTTGTTAAGTTTGTTATGGGGAAGAAATTATGTATTGTATGTGAAAGTATCAGACACTGTACTTGGTACCTGCAGGTGATAAACTCTGGCTCAACTATTGGTAAAACTTGTCTATACTCATTTTTACATTGTGTGCAAATGGGATAGCCTTATGTTCTTCTACATTTAATCAACTCTTTCATCATCACACTCTTAAAATTCATGACTAAACATGCTCACCGTTCGTGTCAGAATTTACACTGTGCTGGTTTTGGCTTGTTCACTACCACTACTTCTTGGATTCCTGGTCTTCTCTTAAACGAATTTCTTTGTGGTGGGGAGACCAGTAGATGGCATAATGGTTATGTTGCTAGACTCCCACCTAGTCGAAAGTGGTTTGAGTCCCAGACCCAACAGCTTAAACCTCACACTGGGCATGTGTGCATGCATGCCCAAAATCCCAAGAGAAGATTGCAGGAGAAAGTTTTACAGTGTGGTCATCCCCCCAGAGGGTGATTTCTAGCTTTCTGTCTCTCTATCTCTCCAGTAAGAACACACACTCTGGAGTAAAACTCTCTCTTCAAAACAAAACAAAAAATAAATTTTTAAAAAAGTTTAGTTGTATGTCTTTGAGCAATTCTTTTTCAGAGATGATCTGTGTCTGGAAAGTTTCTAAGTCAGTGTGTTTACAAATGTCTTTTGTTCATTCTCACTTATGAATACTATTTTTTTTCTGACATATATGATTACAGTATCAACTTAATTTTTTTCTCAGAATTTTGAAGATTTTTCTTTATTCAGTTTCAACATGAGAAAAAAACAATTTCTGTTTGTTTTTTTATCTAGGTAATTTTTATCAGTAAGCTGGATTTTTCTTTCCCCTCCAGAAGTTTTTATTCTTTAAAGACTTATTTATTTTACTTTATTTATTATTACATATTTTAAAATTTGTTATAGGGTATGTGCACTCAAAAGAGAGAGAGAAAGTGAGAAAGCAAGCCACCAGCTCTACAGTTTGAACTGTGGTTGGCCACCTGGGAGTCTAGTGCCTTAACCATAATGCCACCTGTTGGCCCCCTCTTCAGAAGTTTTAGGAAAGACCTCTTTATCTTTGGAATTCTGAATTTCCACTATGTCTGAGTTCTTAAAAGACAAGCCTTCACCCACTCCCCACCTGCTAGCTGTGATTCTTTCTAAAATTCTTAAGAGATGGATTTAGGGGCCAGCAATTAGTGTAATGGCTATGTCGCTGAACTCCCATGTAGCTGACCGCGGTTCGAGTCTCGGACTCGGTGGCTTAAAATTCACGCCGAGCACATGTGCATGCATGTCCAAGATCTCAAGAGGAGATGGAGGAGAAGGGATTGTGGCGTGGCCATCCCCCCTGGGGGGGGTGATTTCTCACTTTCTATCTCTCTGTCTCTGTCTGTCTGGTGAGTGCACACGCCCTATAGCAAAAAAAAAAAAAAAAAAAAAAAACTCTCAAAAAAAAAAAAAGAGATGGGTTTATATGTCTGGGAATAAATCTCAGTTCTCCTTTGTCTCTCAATTATTTTATCTGCTGTCTCTTTTATAGTATTTTCTTGAATCTTTTTTCTGTATAAGTATGTTAGTCATTAGCTGTTTCCTTTCCATTATTCATCTCTTCATTTGAGACTTTGCTCTTGCTTTAATTTTTAACAAATTTTATTATCTGGTTTTACTTGCTCTCCCTGCTACTGAAACATTTTTTCTAACTTCTACATATATTATACATAATTCTTCTCTCTACCAACTTTCTGACTGGACATATATCCCTTTGTTGCCTAGGCCAAGACTTGGTAACAGCTATCTCTTAGTGGATCTTAATGTACTTAATATACACCTTCACACATTTTCCCTGATACTTTTGTATAAAGCCTGATACAAAATTTTATGTATTTATAGCATGTTTTTATTTGTGATGCAAAATATCTCATGCAAGAAAAAAGCATAATGGGGGCCAGCAGATGGTATGATAGTTGAGGTGGTAAACTCTCATATGGCCAACTGCGGTTCGAATCCTAGACTCAGAGACCTGAAAATCATGCCGGGCTCATGTGTGTGTGTGCCCAAAATCTGGAGAAGTAAATGAAGAAGAAGGGATTAGAGTATGGCCATCCCCTCTTGGGGGTGATTTCTCACTTTCTCTTTCTCTTTTTCTCTGGTGAGCATAGCCTATGTCAAAAACAAAAACAAAAAAGAAAAGAAAAAAATTAACAATATAATTGCTCCTCGAATTATGCAAATAGATATTCTAACAAGCAATGTATTCCTTATATTCCCTGACAACTAAATTACAGAAATTAAGATCGCAGGGGTTTTTTTTATGTTAAAAGATATGATTTTATTTTTCCAACATGATAAGGAAGCATATGCTACTCTATTAAAAGTGCACGCACACAAAACACAAAGGCAAAAAAGGAACCTATTCAATATTTTCATGACTCAGAACACAGACATCCACATCGTTCTAGCTATTTTTCAGTGCTTCTTTTAGAACTGATGACAACACTGTTCCAAGTCAGATTTATTTTATACCTCATTTTTATAACTATTATGCATTTTAAATAAACATGAATTTACACATTTACCAGAACAGTATAGTTCAATTTTAAAGAGTCATTTTTAGATAACTAATTATTATGTATTAATTACAAATTCTATTTAAACTGCTTAATCTAAAAGGGATATTTATTTTTGCTCCAAACATTAGATTTATATGCCTTCCTACAAACTTAGCTGCCCAGAGATATTTTCAAGCAGAAACGCATTAAGCAACTGAGTATCCTCCTAAAGCAGCCTTGTTATGCAGCTTTTGAATATATAGCAGATAACAATGAAAACACGTTTTGATGGAATTTTAACAGTTTTACTACTTATTTCACCCTTTATGACCAATAGTTAGGATAACATCAACCATTCTCTCTAATACAATAAATGAATTGCAAGAGTGTGCATGACACCCTATACAATATAAACCTATAAGCAATTTTGATAGAACATGAATGTTCCTATAAGATTAAACCAAATACAGTTATATGTTTTTTCCTGTTTTTTCTTATGCTCTTCTTAAACAAACCAAAAAAGTCATAAAAAAGATATAAGTAAAATCAATTTATAGAATTTCATGAAAATGATTTTGATCCCTTTGGAAGTATATCCTCTGGACTTCGGAATCTAAGGAGAGTTATGGACCAGGAATTTATGGGATATTCCTGGAGTCCTCAGTTTTTAAGTTCCAAGAAGCCTGTGAAATGTCAAAGTCTCACAGTTGCTGAAAGGCTATGGTGACATTCCTCTAATGGCTCTAGTCACCACTGTCTTGGACATGGCCAGAGAAGAATGAAGTCATATTTGGTCCTTGTCTGGGAGCTTTGCCACATGGATTCCTTGTGTGTACTTCTTTGAATGGAAAGAAGGAGCTGGAGTAAATGGAGAGTTTAAAGGAGAATTAAAAGCTTTTCTTACTGTTAGAACATAAATTTGCCCTTAGTGTTATTCTGTAATAAAAAGAGTATTCCTTCCCAGGATATGGCTGGCTGTATTTGCAACTTCTGATAAATGTGGGTTTCTGACATTGTTCTATTGAAAGCTAAAAGGCCCGTCAGAGGTACATTCCCTTCCACAAACCACTGACTTTTCTAGCTGTCTTTCTCATTCTTCCTTATGATATGTCCCTGCCAACTTGTGCAAATGCCTTCATTCAAGGAGTAAAAGTAGATGAGCCATTAGTGTGCTTAGTAGCACACCCCAGGTCAAGGCCTTGGCCCTCCTTTACTTAATGAACTTAGCTTACCACTTGTTTCCCTCTACCCAGCAGGAACTCAATCTGTGTCAGAACTCTTCATGGGATTTTTAAAAAAGGCTTCTGAAGGCCATTTTTTGATGAGAAGACTTCTATCTAGATCTTACTGTTGGACTTCTATAACCAACATTGAAAAAAAGGTCCCTCCATTAATGTATATGACATGACATTGATTTCTGATATTGAGTGACTTGGGCCCTGGGTATAAAATATAATCATTCTCTTTAACAATCAGTGTGTCCAATATCCTAAGTATAAAAACTTGAAGACCTCAGTAAGGACTTGGGTTGATCTCCAGTGAGTTCACTTTTCCCTAAACCTTCTTGCACCAGAGTACTCAGGTCTGCTTAATTCTAGGCCCTATTCTCCCATTCCATTTATCAGTTATTATGTAAATTCTGTCAGGCCTTGGCTAATCTTTATTGTAACCAGTAGCATGAGCTATATTTAATTGACTCTTGGCTAGAGCCATACCTTTGTTGCATGCCCTGATTTAAACCTAAATTCCTACTATGCCCCTAATCCCCTTCTTTTGTTCTTCCTTGGAAGTTTGGATCACTAGTTCATAAACCTAAGGGTAATCAAAATCATCTGGAGGTATTGGTAAAAACACAGCTTGCCAGGTCACACTCTTAGAGCTTCTGATTCAGTAGGTATGGCATGATGTGGGGGTAGGGACCCACAATTTTCATTTCTAATAAGCTCCTAAGTGTTAATGATGCACTAACCTAGGAACTACATGTTGAAAGCCACCAGATTAGACCAAGAGCACAGCCTGCCGCTCTCTTACCAAATTTCTACCCATGAACTAATATTTCAGTTTTGACTTGGAACTCAAGATTCTGACCTTTTTTTGACCCCTGGTGAAACCAGATGCACTTCCAGCTCTAAATTTTGGCTTATATATTGTGTTAATGACCTTGTTCTGTTGACCTGTGTGGCCTCTCCTGGCCCACCATGCCCTGTTGTCACACACGCACACTAACAACAATCTAGAGTTTCAAATACTTCCATGTGGAAAAACTCGTCCAAAAGCAAACCTTACATTAGTTCACATGAATTATAATGATAACCCACAAAAATAAGCACGTTTGGGTACATACTGCAGTAGGAAGAAATCATTCTGGATTGAATGTCAAGAAAGCATTAATGGCATCACCTGAGATACTGATTGATATAATCTCAATTATAAGAAGATTAGGGTGTGTGAGTATGTGTAAGAATTGCAAGAAGAAAGGAAATTTAAAGAAAATATGTTTTTCAGTTAAGCCAAACTCTGAGTAGAAATGAAGAAGAAAAGCTAAGCATACCATTTGACTTTGAGTAAGTTCAAAGATGGATCAAAGGAGGAATTAAGAAATGGTTGGAAAGAGATTCACGAATGGCTATAAATACATAAAAATATGTTCAACATCCTTAGCCATTAGGGGAATAAATATAAAACAATGAAATATCACTTCACACCCAACAGGATGGCTATTATCAAAAGACAAACAGATAATAATGGGTGTTCACGAGTGTGTGAAGAAATTGAAATTCTCATACTCGGTGGTAGAAATGCAAATGCCACTTCGGAAAACAGTTTCTCAAACTGTTAAACATAGAGTTCCTATATGACTCAGCAACTTTACCACTAGGTAATCTACCCAAGAGAACTGACAACATATCTCTACACAAAAACTTGTGCAAAAATATTCATAGCTGCATTATTTATAATAGCCCCAAAGTAGGGACAACCCAAATGCCCATCTACTGATGAATGAATAAGCAAATGTGTTCATTTAAAATACAATAGGATATTATGCAACCACAAACAGGAACAAAGTGCTGATAAATGCTACAACATGGATGAACCCTGAACACCTTACTCTAAGTGAAAGAAAACAGACACAGAAGGCCACACATTATGTATGGTTCCATTTACATAACATGTCCAGAATGGGCAAACAGACAGAGACAGGGAGTACATGAACAATGACCACGAATATGGGTGGGAGGAGGAGAGTGACAACAAATGGGTATGAACTTTTGTCTTTGTTTCAAAAGGTCACGAAAATATTTTGGAATTAGGTATTGGTAGTGATAGTTTAATGCTTGTGAATATACCAAAACCACTGAATTGTGCAATGGGGAAACACACACACACAATAAAAATAACCCAAAAAATGAATAAAAAGTTTTTGGGTTATGCTTGAAAATTCAACCATATGGCAATCAATACATATTTGGTGAATGGCTTCCTAAGTAGGTGAAATGGTTAATCAAATATTTTTGACTATATCCAGAACTGCAAGTCATAAAGGCAATGCTCTAACATAAGACCAGGATAACGAAGTTTGTTACCCTCATGAAATCTGTCCAGGGGATATTTGTAATACAGCTGGAAAAGCTCAGATATAGATTTTTTTTTTTTCATGAGGGTCCCATAGGACAGATCCTGTGTGGCAGTCTTCCTTACCAATAACAGAGCAAATCACACAGTATGGAAAACTATGTGTCATACAGAACTGCCAACAAATCTATAGACTAAGAGCCACTTCCCTTCTTCACAAAGCCTACTTGAATATTTCGGTGCAAACTAGTCAGCTGATTAAGTGCTCAAAATGTATGTGAAGGTCATAAATAATAAGGAGAGGGAGATAAACTGCAGTGATTCTTGGAAGACACAGAAGTTCATCAGGAGATCTGAAGCCCTTAGATGTGGTTATGCTAGCTGATCACAGGGCTCTCCTCAGGAATAGAATTACAAAGACTTGCCATAGAAGGCACAACGTTCTGTTTTACAAATAAACTCTGTGGAGAATCATCTTGGCATGAAAAAACATAAGGTCAGACACTTGCGGGCAAATGTTACTGTCTTCTTAAAAACTGACAATCCCTTCCCATGTCCCTCTAGGAGCATTTTTAGCATCTGTATGCCTTGGCCCTATGTCTGTCTGCCTCTATCAATATGTAAGAGTTAGGGGTTTTAATGTGTGTTTATGCATATGCCTAAATAGCCAGCCTCATGCACTCACAGGCATGAGCAGCTACCTCTGTGATCTGGGTTGAAAATTGTTGAGAAGTCCCTGCCCTAGAGAACTTATGGATTTGCATACCTCTTCCTCCCCATCCCTTCTCCAAACCTAAGCACAACCTACCTTATCAAAGAAGACTGGACCTACAGAGATACTGGGATTGTACAAAGAGAATAAACTAATCCTCTTTGAGTGCTTATGATGTGGTAAGCACTGTTCCAAGTCTATTTTCATCTTTAAAAAAAAACTCCCCAAGACCTCACTTTAAAACTCTCCTTAAAAAAAAAAAAAGCAACAAATATCTAGTTTCAGACTAAGCATGAACAGATGGACTTCTTCCTTATTTTCTTACTAAGTATAGATACAAATCCTGGTTTATACAAATAAAAAAAAAAAACTATGGGAAGACTCTGAAAGGTGGAGAGAAGAAGGCAGGCCTTGAGACCAACACAGCAGTGATTCGCTCACTTTTCTTTTGGTCTCACGTAGCTTACGCTGGGTGCCTGAGATGCCAGCAACACAGAAATGCCGAAAAGGACAGATCCAAAAGAATAACCTACTCTCTTTAAGCCAGAAATATAGAATGGGGGAAACCTAGAAAGACAAAAAGAACATATTCATCCTACTCCAAGCAAACACCACAGATAAAGTCAAGGACTCACTCTTCCTTTCATTAGCAAGGGTCAGGTGAGCATGCTCGATTTCTGCCCTCACCCCACTGTAATAACGAGGTATTCCCTGCCTAGGTGGCACCAGAGAAAACCGAGTCAGAGTTTTCATCCTTGTCTGGTGGTCACAAGCTCCCCTGTTCCTGCAGTGTCAGAGGAGACTGAGTGGGAAGCTTGCATTTTCACTGCCACCCAGCCAGCCTCCCCCCTGCTGGGTCAAGGGAGATTCACTGGCCAGCAGCAACAAGGTCATCTTCTCCCTCCTATCCAGAGTGCATTAGCTGGGGTCTAGCAGAAACCCTTCTTTCCCTGGAGGGTCAAAGGTGACCGAGTGAGGAATCTGCATTCTGTGTTCACCTGGCAGGAGTGAAGCAGAGTCCCTTTCCCTGTGTGTGTGACACAGTGTCAGGGAAGGCCTGCTAGTAGAGAAGATTTAAATAAGATCCAGAGTCTCACAGCATAACAGGCACGTCAGTCATTACACCAAGAGCCAGGAAAATTTCAACTCAAATTAAAAGCAATAATCAACAGACCCGACACAGAGAAAGCAGATATTAAAACTATCTGGAGAAGAGTTTATAACAACGATCATAAAACTGCTTTAATGAGCAGTTATAAACATGCTAAAATCAAAGAATAAACAGAATTGTTCAGCAAAGAATAGAAGATATAAAGAAGAATCACATGGGCCTAGCCTTTGCGGTACAGTTGGTAGCATACTGGACTGCAGAGCTGGTAGTCACATACCATGGGATAAGGTTCTAGTCCCCAGCCTGATCAGCCTGAAATCTCACGAAAGTATAATTGTCATAAATAACTCAGCATCTGGGCTCAGTAGCATAATGGAGATGAGACAGGAAAGAACCAGCAAATTCCAAGTTACAACAATAGAGAGTACTCCATACGAATAATGGGGCGGGGTACAACTTGGGGGTGGAGGGAATGGAAAGATCTTCAGGGACCTGTGTGACTATTGCAAAATACCTATCATTCCTATCATTGGATTTTAAAAGCAGAACAAGGAAAACATGAGGATGAAAAAGTAGTCAAAGAAATAACGGTTTCAAATCGTCCCAATTTGGCAAAAGAAAAATCTATAGATTCAAAACTCTAAGTGAATTCAAAACTGGCTAAAGTAAAGAAATTCATGCTGAGCCATAATCAAATGTCTGGGAACTAAAAACAAACAAACGAAAATCGTGAACGCAGCAAGAGAGATGCAACCTTATCCATTGAGGAGAAAACAATTCAAATAAAAAATCATGGAGGTCAAAAGGAAATGGCACGACTTTTCTTTTTTTAAGTAATGAAAGAGAAGAACCATTAATCCTCAAATTCTATATTGATCACAACTATCCTTGAGGAATGAAGAAGGAAATAAAATCATTCTCCGACAAAGGAAAACTAAGAGAATTCACCCAGAGTAGATCAGAACTATCCTACAAGAATGGGTAAAGGAAGTTCTTAAAACAGAGAGAAAATCATAAAAAGGAAGGACTTTTGAAGCATCAAGAATGGATAACAGAAAGGGCAAAAATATGGAAGAATGGACAAACTAACGGTGTGTCGGACAATGATGTACTACTGACCAATGAAGAATAAGGAACTACTGATACAGGTGACACCATAAACGAGTGTCACAAACATGCTGAACAAAAGAAACTGAAGCAACGGCATGAACCATACTACGTGGTTCTGTTTCTGTTAAAAGCAAATAAGCCCTGAGCAGCAGTCCAGAGCTAAAATACGACACTCTGCAAGGTTGACCCCCATGGTAATGTTCCAGGTTTGCACCCAGAGGGTTCCCTAAGTGCCCCAGGCTCCATGCACCCATGGTCCAAGGCTGGCTGAGGCTGGGGCTGAATCATAGCATCCAGACCCTGTTGGAGGGTGCTTTCTTCTCGTTCTCTCACTCTGTTTCTCTTGATCATGGAAAATAAAGAAATAAACTTTATTTTTCAAGAGCAAATAAAACTAACACATACATAGTGATAGAAGTCAGAATGGCGTTTGGCTTCGAGAGGCAGGGATTCATTGTATTGGCCACAGGGGTACACAGAACAGTAGGAAGTACAATATGAAATACTTTCTGTTGTCATAGAAATAGTCTCTACATAGATCGGTGTGTACATATTGTCAGAACTCACTCAAGTATATACTTAATGTTTTTGCACTTCACTCTATGTAAGTTTTATCCCTTTTAAAGCTTATTTATTTCTTTCAAAAAAGAGAGAGAGAGAGAGGCACCCAACAGAGTCCTCACACTGTGATCCACTCCCAGCCTGGATTACAGACATGCATATTTTTAAAGAGATTTTTGCTATAGGGCATGTGTGATCGCTGGAAAGACAGAGACAGAGAGACAGAAAGTGAGAAATCACCCTCCCCCAGAGGGGATGGCCACACCACAATCCCTTCTCCTCCATTCTCTCAGGATTTGGGGGATGCACGCACATGTACTTGGTGTGAGTTTTAAACCACCGGGTTCGGGATTCAAATCATGGTCGACTACATGGGAGTCCAGCAAAGTAACCATTACTCCATCTGCTGGTCCCAAGGCATGCATTTTTTTGCACCTGATGTGTATTAGAAGGCCCTGGGATGTGGACTGGGGCCCTTCCATGTGGGTCTAGTATTACTACTACCCTACTATCTGGCCCTGATTTTTCTCTACAAACAGTATGATAATATAGGACATAATAGCTTCATGTATGCCACCATTTCAATCTATGATTTTTCAAAGCAGAACATACATCAATGATAATCGTGAGTACTCATTTATTTTTCTATTGAAGTATAGGTTATATTCCAAATTTCATATTGTATATAGCCAGTTTATGATCAGTATTTCCTCTTCTAATTACTTATATTTGGGAATAAATTAATGTGCTTAATAAAATGTTTATATTTGAACCATATATTTTAAAGGGACAAAGCATTTGCTCTACAGAAAATAGGAATTGTTTTATTCTTGTTTTTCATCACACATACACAAAGCAAAGAAGTACCTTCTCATTAAAGTAATCTTCAGATGGATGTTTAAGAGAATAGTTTACTGGGAAAGTGTTTCCTTCCAAATTGCATTATTGCCCAGCAAGTAATAATGCAAAGTTGACTCATTCCCAGTGGCAGGTTATAGTATCCAAAAGCGGCCACACAATACCTCCCATCCTGCCTGCTCTTCTGCAGTGTCACCTTGCCACTCTTTCATCAAATGCTAGAGTAAAATCCCCTCCCAATAAAACTTAGATGGCTGTAGTGACTTCTTATAACCAATAAAATATGTTGAAGCGATGCAGTGAGACTTTGAAGAGAAGGTGATGAGCCTACATTTTCTGCCCTGTCTCCTGGAATATTTGCTGTCTGGTTGCTCCCTCTGGGACCTCAACACCATGCTGAGAAGTCTAGGGCACATGCACAGACAATCTGATGGGCACTCCCCGCTGAGCCTATCCTGTGAGTCATTCTATTTGTGGCTGAAGATGACTCAAGCCCCTATCATTCAGCATTTCCCAGTAAAGATTCCCACACTGTGAAGCAGAGGTAAATCATCTGAATTTTTATTGCACAGAATCTGCCAGCATAATAAAATTGTTGTTGATAGACTCCAAGTTTGGGGATAGTTACCTAGCACTAAACTGAGACATTTTCCTTCAATTTGCTTAACTGTCAGAAAGCAATCAGATGAGGACCACCAGATGGTGTAATGGTTACATTGCTGGACTCCCATGTAGTCAATTGAGGTTCGAGTCCCAGGCCTGGCAGCTTAAAACTCTGGGTGCATGCACAGCATGCCCAAAATCCTGAGAGGAGAATGGAGGAGAAGGGATTGCAATGTGGCCACCTCCACCCCCTGAGGGTGAATTCTTACTTTTTGTCTCTCTATCTCTCTCTGTTTTTTTTCTTTGGTTCTCTGGTTAAGCGCACGCGTGCTATAGCAAAAGATCTCTCAAAAAAAGGAAAAGAAGGAAGGAAGCAAGCAAACAAGCAAGCAAGCAAGAAAGAAAACAATCAGACAAAGTTGACTTCTTCCTTAACACAGAGTAAAATCACTTAAGACCCTATTATCCTAAAGGAAATAGAAACACCTGTAGTTTGATTTAACTTTTAGATCAACTTGGAGCCTGCTGCTTTCCTCCCTCCCTTCCTCCCTCCCTTCCTCCCTCCCTCCCTCCTTTCCTCCCTTCCTTCCTTCCTCTCTCTCTCTTTCTTACTTTCTTTAATCTTTTTGCTTCAGGGTTTGTGCACTTGTGAGAGAGAGAGCGGAGAGAGAGAGAGAGAAAGCATCCCCCAGTGAGGATGATCACACCAGGATCCCCTCCTCTCTATTCTCCTCTCAGGACTGTGAGCACGCACACCTCCAAAGTTCACTGTGAACTGATTCTGATGGCGTTCACCTGACAGAATCACATTGTGTATACTGAAAATATTAGGTCATTGGGAAAGTCATGACATGTTTTTCTACATTTTTCTGTACAAAAATGCATCATGACTTTCCTGACAACCCAATAGCACACAAGAAATAGCAGTCTTCTATAGGGTGATTAAATGCCAATTTTTCCATATACCATTAAGTGCTCTTCGGTGATATTCTGAGCCTTAGTTTGTAAATTTGTCATGATGAAATTTCACTCAAAAGTACTCTCGGGATTATTTGAAATAATGATTAATATACAGTGATTGCCACAGGGCATGAGCACCCAAATTTATGGCCATTATGATAAGCTACAGTTCCTTAGACATACCGAATATTGGTTTATGGATAGACTGATTAAAGGCTTATTGTTCCTTCTCTGGACTAGGACTATTTTGTTCCCTAAGATAAATGAGTGGTTGTTTGGCATCCCAGTTGCTGATGATCCTTTAGTCTTATAATTGGGGTGCCTGAAAGATTCCACATCATTATTCAGTGAAAGCTCTTCTTGCCCTCAAGTCTTTAGAATAGCCACTAGAGTACAGAAACTCTGAGAAATGCCACCAAGAATTCCCATTAAAAAGTCTAATAAATGTTTTGCAACTAACACACTATGTTCTGGATTTATAGGAACAATCTGAGAACAAAGGTCTTGGCTGTCATTTTACAGAATTATTACAAAAGAAAATTCATATGTAGATCATTGGATAGTATTAATTTCATCATGAAAGACCATTTTAAAATTAGGCTCAGACAAAGGGCACTCCATCATAAACTTTTAATTCCAAGAGTTGCGTCGTACAAGGTAAGTTCTGAAAATTATAATAGGCCAGGTACCATGTCATCTCTGATATACTACAACACCCCTTTATGAGCACATTACGATTCGGAGAGCTAATAATAAAAGGAAGTGATGCTGAGATGATGAATTGATGCTATGCAATTAGACCTATTAGAATTCACAAGAGTCGACAGGCAATAATCAAACCCTTTTCATGCTGCCCATTGCAATTATCTTTGCACTTAAGAATCAACAAAGCACATAATGACTTGCACTCGATTAAGGAATTCATGAGAAATGGAATTTTAATTAGTGTGTAGAAAATTTGAGTCATTTATTACCTTACAGGACAACAAATTGTGAAAACTAGTTGAGAAGTTAAAAACAGTCAGTAGTGATAGATGCTTGGCTGACTTAAGCCATAAGAATTTCCAAGTTTCTTTCCTCCCCCCCCCCCACTGAAAAGATGCATAATAAAGTAAAACCAGCCATTGGAGACAGAAGCAGTAAGTGGATTGTTGATACCACAGTTGATTCATAGGCATACATTCAATTCAGCCCCAGTTTTGACTTTCTCAAACCATAATATTTCATACTCTTCACATTCACACATGTACATGAATATATTTACTCATACAAAACCTACATCAGAATCAATAAATATCTATTAATTGCTATATGTGTTTAAAAATAGGTGCCAGCAGGTGGTGTGGTGGTTAAGGGCCCTAGACTCTCACATGGCTGACCATGGTTTAGGTCCTGAACCTGGCAGCTTGCTTTCTCATTTTCCCTCTCTCTTTCTCTCTCTCCCCCTCTGTCACTCTCTGATCAAATTAAAAAAAAAAAAAGTAAATAGGGTAAAATAATTCTAAACAGAAATAAAGTATACGTCCTTAAAGGAGGTGAAATTTTAATTTGAGATTTTTAAGAATTCAGTGAGTAAAGACTGCGTTTACTCCATTTGTAAATTTTGTGGGTTGCTTACAAAAAGCAGCTGTGTAATGGTTGTTTGTCTTTAATAACGTTTATTCATAACATGCATTCTCTTTTAATGTACATGACCTTGGGCAAGAAGATTAAATCATCTTAGTTTAGTGCATCTCGGATGGAAATAATAGGTTCTGGCATTTAACATATAAGTTAATGAAAATTCATTTTGGCCAAAAGTTATCTGAATATTGAGGAAAAGGTAGCATGTTTATAAAGAGAAAGTGTTAAATGCCACTTTGTAATGCAGTCAGTTTAATAATATTTTTCATGCCCAATTTAGTGTCTGAAAAGTTAGTTTAAAAACCAAATAGTCAAGGAAATATTTGGAATCACTGCCACGCTCTGTGAATAAATGGAAACAAAACAAAGATTGAATACAATGGTACTTCCCACTCGGTTCATAAAACAACCAAGAAAGGAAATCAATATTTATGAAAAGAAATCATTGATTCAATCCCCAAACAAAGCGAGACTGTGGAGAGGAATAATTCTGGAAGTTGTTATCTGCACTGTATTTAAAAAATTTATTTACGTTGCTGTTGAAAATTATACTAATTTGAAATGTAAGATTTTAATGTTTAAAATGTGCAAAGTATTTGAATGAAGATCTAGCCACTGCAGTATCAGGTATTTTAAAACTTTATGACAATTTAAATAATTAAGTATGTTGCTACAATGATGGGAATTTTAAGACTTCACTCAGACCCCAAGGAATAATTTGTGACAGAATATGTCCCTCTTGGGGCCAGCAGGTGACCTGCCTGGTGGTGGTTGAGGCACTGGGCTCCCACTTGGCTGACTACAGTTTGAGTCTTGGACTTGGAGGTTTGAGAATTATGCCAGGCACATGTGTGAGCATGGCCAGAGTCCCAAGAGGAGAATGGAATAAGGAGGATTGCAGCAGGGCCAGTACTCTGCGGGGGGGGGGGGGGGGGGTTTCACTTTCCTTCTCACTGTCTCTCTCTCTCTCTGCCTGGTGAGTACACATGCCCTACGGCTAAAATCTAAAAAACAAACAAAAAACAACGAAAAAAGCATTTATCCCTCTTTTCTTTCAAATAACAGAAACTTATTATTTAGCTGCTGCTACCAGGAATATAATGCTACATTTCCTAGACATCTATGCCAGTAGATGTGGTCATGTGACTGGGTGTTTCTTAAAATCCCTGGAAAATCTACTAAATCAAAATGATCTCATTTTGCTCTTGTGACTTTTCTTCTTTCTATCTGCACTGACATGAGCTAATCTGATGATGGCTAGAGCTCTGGCAGCTAGTTTAGGCCTGGAAGTAGATAAAATATCACAATACCTTTAAATGATAAGAAATTCATGATATATAAAATTCCACTTCTCTCTCTCCCCCTCTGTCACTCTCTGATCAAATTAAAAAAAAAAAAAGTAAATAGGGTAAAATAATTCTAAACAGAAATAAAGTATACGTCCTTAAAGGAGGTGAAATTTTAATTTGAGATTTTTAAGAATTCAGTGAGTAAAGACTGCGTTTACTCCATTTGTAAATTTTGTGGGTTGCTTACAAAAAGCAGCTGTGTAATGGTTGTTTGTCTTTAATAACGTTTATTCATAACATGCATTCTCTTTTAATGTACATGACCTTGGGCAAGAAGATTAAATCATCTTAGTTTAGTGCATCTCGGATGGAAATAATAGGTTCTGGCATTTAACATATAAGTTAATGAAAATTCATTTTGGCCAAAAGTTATCTGAATATTGAGGAAAAGGTAGCATGTTTATAAAGAGAAAGTGTTAAATGCCACTTTGTAATGCAGTCAGTTTAATAATATTTTTCATGCCCAATTTAGTGTCTGAAAAGTTAGTTTAAAAACCAAATAGTCAAGGAAATATTTGGAATCACTGCCACGCTCTGTGAATAAATGGAAACAAAACAAAGATTGAATACAATGGTACTTCCCACTCGGTTCATAAAACAACCAAGAAAGGAAATCAATATTTATGAAAAGAAATCATTGATTCAATCCCCAAACAAAGCGAGACTGTGGAGAGGAATAATTCTGGAAGTTGTTATCTGCACTGTATTTAAAAACCAAATAGTCAAGGAAATATTTGGAATCACTGCCACGCTCTGTGAATAAATGGAAACAAAACAAAGATTGAATACACTGGTACTTCCCACTCGACTTCCCACTCGGTTCATAAAACAACCAAGAAAGGAAATCAATATTTATGAAAAGAAATCATTGATTCAATCCCCAAACAAAGCGAGACTGTGGAGAGGAATAATTCTGGAAGTTGTTATCTGCACTGTATTTAAAAAATTTATTTACGTTGCTGTTGAAAATTATACTAATTTGAAATGTAAGATTTTAATGTTTAAAATGTGCAAAGTATTTGAATGAAGATCTAGCCACTGCAGTATCAGGTATTTTAAAACTTTATGACAATTTAAATAATTAAGTATGTTGCTACAATGATGGGAATTTTAAGACTTCACTCAGACCCCAAGGAATAATTTGTGACAGGGGGGGGTTTCACTTTCCTTCTCACTGTCTCTCTCTCTCTCTGCCTGGTGAGTACACATGCCCTACGGCTAAAATCTAAAAAACAAACAAAAAACAACGAAAAAAGCATTTATCCCTCTTTTCTTTCAAATAACAGAAACTTATTATTTAGCTGCTGCTACCAGGAATATAATGCTACATTTCCTAGACATCTATGCCAGTAGATGTGGTCATGTGACTGGGTGTTTCTTAAAATCCCTGGAAAATCTACTAAATCAAAATGATCTCATTTTGCTCTTGTGACTTTTCTTCTTTCTATCTGCACTGACATGAGCTAATCTGATGATGGCTAGAGCTCTGGCAGCTAGTTTAGGCCTGGAAGTAGATAAAATATCACAATACCTTTAAATGATAAGAAATTCATGATATATAAAATTCCACTATGCACAATATTTTCCCATTTGAGTTGCACAAACTCTGTGAAATGTATCATTTGTTTCTATGCTTTTCTGCTGCTTGTTCCTGGGTTAAATGATTATTTTAAAGCACATTTAAAAATAGATTGATTTAAAAGTACAATCCAGGGACCAGCAGATGGTGTAATGGTTCTGGACTCCCATGTAGTTGATCAGGTTTGAGCCCCAGACCCAGTGGCTTAAAACTCACACCAGGCATGTATGCATACCTGCCCAAAATCCTGAGAGGAAAATGGAGAAGGGATTGCAACCATCCCCACGGGGGTGATTTCTCACTTTCTGTCTCTCTATTTCTGTCTCTCTGGAAAGCACAAACACCCTACAGCAAAAAATCTCTCTGTAAAAAAATAAATAAAAAATAAATACAATCTGAATAAGGCATCTAGAGAAAAAAATATTAATATACAGAGATCTGGGTTATGTCATATATTGCAGATGAATAGTCAATTTAGTGATGAGGTCCTGGGCAGTGAAAACCAGAAATACATAAGGCCATCTGAAGAGACAATCTTCTTTTCTCTTAACCCGATAATCTTCACATGTTTTTCTATGCAAAAATGTGCCACAACTTTCCTGACAACCAGTAGTATCATCAGAAAGTCAGAAAGCATATGATTATGTCTTGATTTGGCACAACATTTTCTCCACGTAGTTAAATGACATGACTTCAACATAATCTGCTTTATATGTGATTATATTTTAGAGCACCTTAAAGAATAAGTCATTAGTTTGGTCCTTCATATGCTTCCTGGACCTCAGGTACTTTGAATGATCTCTGAGTGATATTCACTTCAGGTATCAGTTCCGGTATGACCACCAAAATAGGACTCCCCAGATCCAGGCAAGAGAGGGCTCTCTGGGTCCTAAACTTTCCAATTCCCCACACATCAAAAACACACACGACCATTTACTTTTATTACTGGAATCCAGCATTTGGCACTGGTAGAGTGTGATGTAGAGTCTCAAACCTCTGATAAGAAAATTAACACTGTTGAGAGAAATGCTTCTCGTGTCTCTTATCCTATATCTCAACAGAAAAGCAGACTGCATTTGAATGTCACGAAGGACTGTGGACTGTACAACTGCCGACATCAGAGACGGACACTATTTTAGAGCAGAGGGAAGATTTGGCAATAGAAGTGCTTAGGTAAGGGGGAAAAATAATTAATCAGCTTGTCAAATTCTTCCTCTAAAATCACACGAGTGCAATAAAATTTCAGAGAAAAAACTGTTCTGTCCTAGGAGAAAAAAAAAAATACCCGTTTCTACTTCCTTCATATATCAAATAGTGGTTTTCAGGTGTGCTCATAAATGTATAACAGTTGCATATAGTAGCAAAGGAACATATTGCGTTAATAAGAAATTCATATTACAGGATTAGCTAACGTGCTTGTTGGCTTGATGTATAACTTTTCAATGTTTCCTCAAACCGCTCTCGTTCTTTAGTCCTGGGTCCTGAAAATGTATGGGGAGACATGGCCAAAATAGTTAAAATGCACATGCCAAATTAAGAAGGAATTCCTCTGCTCTGTATGCTAGAAACCTGCCCCATTTTATAGGTAGGGAAACTGAGACCCAGGGAGGAGGTCTGTGCCATAGAACTCAGTTCCCTTCCAGACAATTTAAGAGACTTTCTATTAAACAGGTTTCCTCCCACCATGATTAGGTTTTGTTTGTGTCAGAGAAGACGGCAATTTGAGTAGAGCCACATCAGTGCTGACTAAATTATGTTCTGTAGAGTGAGAGCTGCAGCCTCACCTGGGAGCTTGTTAGGAATACTGAGCCTTGGGGCCCCACCCTAAACCTCTTAAATCTAAATCTCTACAGTAACCCAGGAATCTGTTTTGGTTACTATTGTTTGCTTTTAATTTTGCTGTAGGGCACATGTGCTCAACGGAGAGAGACAGAGAGAGGGAACGTGAGAAAGCACCCCTCACAAGAGACTGGAGGATGGTCACATCACAATCCCTTCTCCTCCCTTCTCCTCTCGGGATCCTGGCATGCACACACATCTGGTGTGTTTTTCCAACTGCCAGATCCTACTTGAGCCATGTAGTCTGCCATGTTGGGATCCAGCTGCCTTAACCACTGCACCTCCAGAATCTGTCTAATGAGTTCTACAGTGAATTCTATATACACTCTCAATGAATAACTTCTTTCTAACCTCTTGTTACTCAAAGTCTGGTCCACAGAGTAGCAGCAGTGGCATCTCCTGAGAGCTAGTTAGAAATGCAGACTCTCAGGAACTTTGCACCTACTGAATCAGAATCTGCATTTTAATAAGATCTCCAGAGGATCTGTATAAACAGTGAAGTTGGAGAAGTACTGTTCTGAATACACTGGTAGTTTAAACAAATACGGGTTAGACTGCACGCAGTGAAATCTTCCACATTCAGTCTCTAAACTATGAACTGGGATTATTCGTTGTGCCATTTTATAACTATGTAGCATTTAAAGAGTTTAAATAAACTGTCATGAGTGCTAACAAGTGGCACAAACGCGGATTCCTATTGACCCCCTTACTTAATATGGTTTCACTTAGTATCACGTTACAAAGGTACCTAAGCCATATGCTTATTTTACAAAGCAGATTCTACTCATTTTAAGTATACTTCTCAGAGACAGGCACATTTTGTTCAGCTATTCAGAAATTTAAATGTGATACAACCGAATACACTGCTGAATGAGATAGTCTTCTATAAAAGTTTCAGCGAACGCCTTCATCTGCTGATGACAATGTTTTGATTTCTGCTGATGACAATGTTTTGATTTTTTTTTTCACCTTTACCCCACCAAAAAATGTGTTGATTGGGTGAAAGGGTCAGACATGGCAAAGAAAACCAGATGGAAAAAATAAAGAGGATGGCAATTTGACCCCAAAGAAGGTTATTAAATATATAGTCATTAAAATAGCATGTGAAGTTTCAGTATTTAAATCAGTCACTACTGAATTCCAGAGAAAGAAAGATAGAAAGGCCATCTTGAAACCAAGTCCTTTTTTATTCCATTTTTTCCTTAAATATTAGTAGACATGATCCAGTATGCTAATAAAACGAATTCTTAGTTAAAACTGTGAAGACCGTATTTCAGTGGCTAAAATAAACTTTTTAAGGCAGATTTTTGATAAGAATATTTTTCTACTTTCATTGATTCATTGATTTTTTTATTTTTTAATTTGCCATAGGGCACATGTACTCATCAGAGAGAGAGAGAGAGAAAGAGAAAGCACACCCCAGAAGCCCAGAAGTGCTTTTTGCTCAAAAGGGGGCGGCATTATGGGGCACTCCGTCTCCTCCATTTTCCTCTCGGAATTTTGAGTATGGACACACGTGCACCCAGCATGTTTCTCAAGCTGCCACGTCCGGAACTTGAACAGCACAATTGGCCATGTGGGATCCAGCTACCTCAACTACTATGCCATAGGCTGGCCCTTTACCTTTATTTTTTAATGTTTATTTACATTAATAAATATTATCATGTTTACATTGGAAAATAACTACAATACGATTTGGCATCATTACAAATTACATTACCAGAACTGCATTTTCCCACTTGACTTTCTGCTTCATTATTGAAAAACAGGTGCTACCTGCCTGTTTGCATTTCTGCCCCTTGATGTTAAATGATGATAAGGATCAGGATCAGGTGGTTAAAGGATACTGAAAAGGTTATAGCTACTTCCTTTTCTGATAAATGCTATAATAACTGTTTGGGTCCTCTTGTTGACAAAACACAGAAGCACAATTAAAATCATTTAACAAACATTAAAATAGCAATAAATGAGGTTGGCAGGTGGTGTGGTGATTCAAGGCGCTGGACTCCCACATGGCCAACCACTATTGAGTTCAGACTTCCGGGTGGCTTTCTCTCTCTCTCTCTCTCTCTCTCTCTCTCTCTGGTCAAATTAAAATAAACAAATAAATAAAGTTAAATAAAAACAATTCTTTTAAAAAACCAGCAATAAACAAACTGGAAAATATTTCTATGAATATGATAAAAGAATAAATCCATAAAAAGCCCATCTAGATCAATTGAAAAATCTCTATTTCTCCAATAGATACTTGATAAAAAGTAAATTATAATATACTAACAATTATAAGAAAGTCACTTAATGAGTATTTACTTTGTGCCAGGCACTGCACTAAGTATTATGCTTACATCATCTCTTCTTTTTTTTTTCCTTCTTTTTTCTTAGTTTTGCTATAAGGCACGTGCACTCACCAGAGAGAGGCAAAGGAAAAGTAAAAAGTCACCCTTGGGGATGCCGGCCACTCTGTAATTCCTTCTCTTCCATTCTCTGCAGATTTGGGGTGTGTATGTACATGTTCCTGGCATGATTCTCAAGCCTCTAGGTATGGGACTCGAACCATGTAGTTGGCCATGTGGGAGGGATTCAGGCACCTAACTTCCTTGCCACCTGTTAGCCCCATATTATTTCATGTAAGTCTCACAACCCTTGTAGGAGGTTTTTCTTATTGGCTTCATTTTATAAATGAAGAAACAAAGAGGAGATATAAAATAAAGCTTCTGAGCTCACACATACATAAAGGAAGACAGTGCAGATTAAAGCTACATCTGTCCAGCTGCCACTATCGAAAAGGACATAGATAATGTTTTAAAGAAAGAAAGGTAGAAAATGGGAAGAAAAAGGAAATCCAGATCCTAGTTAACATTTGAAAGAATGCTCAACCAAACCAGAGCTCAACTAAGCCCTTAGTCAATGGTGGTAGAGTTAAAACAACTACTTGAAAAGATAAAACGATACATACAAAAAACTCAATCCCAGCCCAGGGGTCAGGAGATAAGCACTCCTACAGACTGATAGGGTTACAGATTAAGAGTCTTAGACAGGCTCCTAGTCCCTAATGAATTCCTGCACTTCTGGGAGTCTATTCTAGGAAATTAATTCTTTAAGTGCAAATGGTAGGATTCATAAAAATTGCTCTCACAGGATTCGAAACATAGAGAAAACTGGGAAAAATAAACTTCCAACAGGGTACAGCTCAAAAAATTATGTCGTACTAACCCCAAGGAATATCATACTATCATTAAACAGTAATTATGAGAAAGGTTAATTACACAAGGGATTACTAATGATGTAATGTTTTATTGAAAATACAAAGACAGTTATATATACAATGTTCTATGATATATAAATATAAATAAGTGAAAAAAGTAAAAAAAATGCTAAATGTCATATGTTAACAGTAATTATATCTGGGCCATGAATTTATGACTCATTTAGTTGTTGGTTTATTTCTCATTGCTATTCCTTCTAATAAACATATGTGTAGCTGACTTCTCTGCAAAATTTGTATTTTGATAATTAAGAACAACTACCTTAACTTTTGAAAACTGGAAATTTCTTACAACAATCACAGAAAAAAAATTAATTATCATTTGGTTACACAGAAATTTAGGGGGATTTAAAAGAACACTAACTTCGAGGAACTTTTAGATATTAAATCTAAACTCTTTTTAAAATTATTTATTTAGTTTTACTTATTATTATTATTATTATTGTTACTATCTTTTTAAATTTCCTAAAGGACATGTGTGCTCACCAGAGAGCAACAGAGAGAGAAAGAGAAAAAGAGAGAGAGAAAGTGAGAAAGTAAGCTGCTAGGGCCTGGGACTCGAACCACAGTTGACCACGTGGGAGTCCAGTGTGCCTTAACAATTACACCACCTACTGGCCCCAGGTCTAAATTCTTTAAGACTTGACTCTTGGCCATAGATTGAATTGTCATGTGGATAGTCTTATTCCTTTGTCCTTACAATAAATAAATCTTATCTCTCTAGATATATTTTTTTTAAAAAGATGGTGTATATATTAAATATTTGTTTCCTAATAAAACACAGTAATAAGCTATAATAAATTTGACTCAAATAATAGAATTTGAAGTTTAAAAATCAATAAAATTATGTAATATGTGTGTACATATTGCATTGTTGGGAAAGTCATGATCCCTTTTTGCATAGAAAAACAGAAAAATATGTCATAACTTTCCCAATGACTTAATAGTTTTTAAATCATAAACAATATTTATTAGTATTTTTCATGTGATGAATACAGACAAATAAACTTTCCCTTTGGGATGTCGTTTGCATTAAAAACTTGAAAGAGAAAAAACAATTACAAATAACTGACAAGTTAACTGAGGGAAAAAAATGTAATTAAGGTATCTTTAAAGAAAAAAAGTTTACTCAAACAAGAACAGGGAAAATCATCAAGTCACATAAAGGAGAGCCACACCAGAAATGAGAGGTAATAGAAATTGAAGACCTGGGGCCAGCAGGTGGCATGGTGGCTGGGAGTGCAGGGCTCCCATGTACCAACTGCAGTTTAAGACCCAGACCCCTGGTGGCTTGTTTTCTCACTTTCTCTCTCTCTCTTCTTCCCTTCCTCCCTGGTCAAATTAAAATTAATTAAAAAAAAAAAACACTTAAAAAAAAAAAGACCTTATAAGAGAGGGTAGAACATTCCTTTGTGCAAACTGACTAGCTGGGTCTTGCCGAGTTCCCTAAAAATATGCTCTTTGGGGACCAGCAGGTGGCGCAGTCGTTAAGATGCTGGACACTCTCACATGGCCAACTGTGGTTGGAGTCCGGGACCTGGTGGTTTGCTTTCTCACTTTCCCTCTCTCCCTCTGGTCAAATTAAAACAAATAAATGAATAAATTAAATAATTCTTTAAAAAATATGCTCTTTGGATACCTGAGCCCTGATAGTCTCAAGCCTCAAAGACTTCTTAGTCTTCATTAGATTCCTCTAAATGTAGAAAATGTGTTCTTTCTTTCTTTCTTTTTTAGAGAGAGATTTTTTGCTATTAGGGCATGTGTACTCACTGGAGAGACAGAAAAAGACAGAAACAGAAAGTGAGAAGTCACTCCCCCAGGGGGAATGGCCATGCTGCAATCCCTTCTTCTCTACTCTCCTCCCAGGATTTTGTACATGCACACACACACATGCCCAGTGTGAGTTTAAAGCCACTGGGTCTAGAACTTGAACTGCAGTCAGCCACACTAGGAGTCCAGTGCCTTAACCACTACACCACCTGCTGGCACCCCAAATGTACTCTCGATAAAGCCTGAGCCCTGTATCTCCATGTCTGATGGACCAGGACCTGAGGCACCTTGAGGGTAGAAAGGAGAGGCAGATGGATGACTGTGGGGTAGGTGCTTGGATTTCAAGTGCATTTTCCCTTCTTCCAGTATTCTCTCTGTATTGTCCTAGCTAATGATTTAAAATCCACCATGAGAAAACGTATCTAAAACTTGGAAATAGGCAAAACAATGTTACTACAGTACAGTGATGGATTTGACTTATTTTTTTAAAATAATTATTTATTTAAGTTTATTTTATTTATTCATTCATTTATATTTAATTTGATTACACACACACGCACAGAGAGAGAGAGAGAGAGAGAGAAAGTGAGAAAGCAAGCTGCCAGGTCCAGGACTTGAACTATTGTCAGCCATGTGGGAGTGTCCAGTACCTTAACCACCACGCTACCTGCTGGTCCCCAGATTTGACTTATTATTGACTGAACTATTTTACAACTCTTAGAATGTGGAAATCAACCCATATTATTACCTCTCTCCAATGAGATGAATAATCCCAAAGATTGTGCTCTATGGTCCTATGAAACATTCCCCACTTTTATATTTAAAGCAGATATTTATTTTAACATCTCTTGTGAAATTGCCATATATTCTTGGTCCTCAAATGCTCTTTAGATTGATTTTAACATCTTAATAGTTTTCTCATTAATAAAGGAATTAAATAAGAAATTTGGCACATGTTCATGTTATATTTGTATGCCACATTTTTAACTTTTTGTAAACTATTCTACAAAAATAGTTTGGATATTTTAAAAAATGGTCCAAATTGAAATACATTCTACATGATAATTGATTTATAGTCTTAAAATTGTCAAGCTTGGGACCAGCAGACGTTGTAATAGTTACATCTCTGTACTCCCACATGACTGACTGCAGTTCAAGTCCCACACCCGGAGGCTTGTAACATGCCAGGTACGTGTATCCCCAAAATCCTGAAAGGGAAGAGGAAGAGAAGAGATTGTAGAGTGCCCAACCCTCCTGAGGGGTGATTTTTTTACTCTCTGTCTCTCTGTCTCTTTGGCAAGTGCACATGACCTATAGCAAAAATCTCTCTCTAAAAAAAAAAAAAAAATCAAGCTCTTGGAAGAGAAGACAGGTTAAGAAACTGTTAATAGTTTGAAGGAGGCTGGGGCTGGCAGGTGACATAGTGGTTAAAGCATTTAGTTCCTACATACCCACTGCAGCCGGAGTCCCAGACCTGATGGCTTGCTTTCTTAATTCAAAGAAAAAATGTTTGCAAGAGGCTAAAGGTACATGCCTACTGATTGCAAACAGTAATCCCAAATTTGACTCTCAACTAGAAAAGCTATTTTTTTTTCTTTCACTATAAAGAAAATTAGTGAAAAAATTAGTAAAACTAAACTCTATGGATTAGATAATAGTATTTAATCAATGTTAATTTCTGATAGTAATTTCATGGTACTGTTATTACATGATAGAGCTCTTTTTGGAAAACATACCCTAAAATATTTCAGAGTAAAGGGCACCAAGTATACAAGTTCTCTCAAATAATTTAAAAATTTATAACATGCAAACATTAGTGATAAACAATGGAATGAGAAAAAAATGCATGGTAAAGATAGTGGTTGGGGAATCAATGCAATGTATTTCATTGATTAGAAATGTGGTCTATTTTTACAACTTTCATGTAAGTCTGAAATTATTTCAAAGTAAAGTTTAAAAGAAATATCATATAAATAAGGATCTATTAAAGAATGCATAAAATAATATAAGGATCCTCAATAATGTCACACATAAACCCTTTGATTTAACACTTTACAACTGATAAAATAATTACACAATTATTTTCTCTTTGTTATCTGGTTGGTTTCTTTCCTTTCTTTCCTGTATCTCTCCCTTTTTATTTCCTCTCTTCCTTCTTTCCTTTCTTCCTTTTATTGCCAGAGTATATATACACTTGCCAGAGAAAGAGAAAAAAAAGGCTACCTCCTAATGGGGTACAGTCACCACAATCTTTTCTCCTGCGTCCCTTTATCCCATCAGGATTTGGGGCACACATACACATATGCCCAGCATATTTTTCTAAGTGCTGGGGCCAAGATTTGAGTCACAGTTGACCACATGGGATAAGATTGTCTGTGTACAACATTTAACTCCTATGCTATGAGGCCAGCCCTGGCTGGTTTCTTATAAGCTTTCTTGGTATCTCCTTCCTTCCTTCCTTCCTTCCTTCCTTCCTTCCTTCCTTCCTTCCTTCCTTCCTTCCTTCCTT
>NW_006159565.1:6538124-6560341 GCF_000334495.1 Tupaia belangeri chinensis
TTCTCTCTTTCTCTTTCTCTCTCTCTCTCCCTTCCTTTTTATCTTTCCTTCCTTTATCTATTTCTTTCTCCTTTCTTTTCCCTCCAGTTGAAGCTTGATAATTTACCATTGTCATCTCATTGCTAATTTAGTGATTTTGTAATTTCCTGAGCTGCTGAATTGGTATCCAACTTGGAACCCACAAAGAGAGGGTTTTGAGAGTAGGAGAACAGAGGAGTAACAGTGATGTAGTGGTGTTGGGGAAACGAGAGATTGGGGTGGGAGGCCACATGCCTGGTGGTAGATCATCTACTGACTGTTCATGTCCCACTTCTATCCATGTGTTTCAGCTGCCATTCTTTCCTTTGAGATCCACTTTGATACAATAGTACAATTCAAGCAGGAAGGACTGCTAGGGCAGAAGCAATTACAGCTCTATCAGTCAAGTTAGTTTTAAGAAGATTTTAAAAGAACTTTAATTAAAGCAATACTTTTATATATATTTCTAATGACTCAGAATAACTGTAAGGTGACAAGATGGAGAAGTAAAATTTTTCTTTCACTATAAAGAAAATTAGTGAAAAAATTAGTAACACTAAACTCTATGGATTAGATAATAGTATTTAATCAATGTTAATTTCTGATAGTAATTTCATGGTACTGTTATTACATGATAGAGCTCTTTTTGGAAAACATACCCTAAAATATTTCAGAGTAAAGGGCACCAAGTATACAAGTTCTCTCAAATAATTTAAAAATTTATAACATGCAAACATTAGTGATAAACAATGGAATGAGAAAAAAATGCATGGTAAAGATAGTGGTTGGGGAATCAATGCAATGTATTTCATTGATTAGAAATGTGGTCTATTTTTACAACTTTCATGTAAGTCTGAAATTATTTCAAAGTAAAGTTTAAAAGAAATATCATATAAATAAGGATCTATTAAAGAATGCATAAAATAATATAAGGATCCTCAATAATGTCACACATAAACCCTTTGATTTAACACTTTACAACTGATAAAATAATTACACAATTATTTTCTCTTTGTTATCTGGTTGGTTTCTTTCCTTTCTTTCCTGTATCTCTCCCTTTTTATTTCCTCTCTTCCTTCTTTCCTTTCTTCCTTTTATTGCCAGAGTATATATACACTTGCCAGAGAAAGAGAAAAAAAAGGCTACCTCCTAATGGGGTACAGTCACCACAATCTTTTCTCCTGCGTCCCTTTATCCCATCAGGATTTGGGGCACACATACACATATGCCCAGCATATTTTTCTAAGTGCTGGGGCCAAGATTTGAGTCACAGTTGACCACATGGGATAAGATTGTCTGTGTACAACATTTAACTCCTATGCTATGAGGCCAGCCCTGGCTGGTTTCTTATAAGCTTTCTTGGTATCTCCTTCCTTCCTTCCTTCCTTCCTTCCTTCCTTCCTTCCTTCCTTCCTTCCTTCCTTCCTTCCTTCCTTCCTTCCTTTTCTCTTTCTCTCATTCTCTCTTTCTCTTTCTCTCTCTCTCTCCCTTCCTTTTTATCTTTCCTTCCTTTATCTATTTCTTTCTCCTTTCTTTTCCCTCCAGTTGAAGCTTGATAATTTACCATTGTCATCTCATTGCTAATTTAGTGATTTTGTAATTTCCTGAGCTGCTGAATTGGTATCCAACTTGGAACCCACAAAGAGAGGGTTTTGAGAGTAGGAGAACAGAGGAGTAACAGTGATGTAGTGGTGTTGGGGAAACGAGAGATTGGGGTGGGAGGCCACATGCCTGGTGGTAGATCATCTACTGACTGTTCATGTCCCACTTCTATCCATGTGTTTCAGCTGCCATTCTTTCCTTTGAGATCCACTTTGATACAATAGTACAATTCAAGCAGGAAGGACTGCTAGGGCAGAAGCAATTACAGCTCTATCAGTCAAGTTAGTTTTAAGAAGATTTTAAAAGAACTTTAATTAAAGCAATACTTTTATATATATTTCTAATGACTCAGAATAACTGTAAGGTGACAAGATGGAGAAGTAAAAAAAGAGAAAAGAAAGAAGATGGGGAGGGCACAACAGGTGGCATGAAGATTAAGGCAGCTAGATCTCACATGACTGAGTGTGGCTTGAGTCCCAGAACCAGCAGCTTGAAAAATCACACTGGGCATGTGTGCTTGTGTGCCCAAAATTCCAAAAAGAGATTGAAGGAGAAGGGATTGTGGCATGGCCAGCACTCTGGGTAATTTCTCACTTTTCCTCTCTCTCTTTCTCTTTTTCTGTCTCTTTCTTACAAGTACAAGCACTCTAGGGGAAAAAAAAACATAAAAACTAAAAAAAAAAATAGAAAAGATTTTCTTCAACACCACTGGCTTTCAACTAGGCCACTAGGACAGCTTAAGAATGACAGCTCTGTCCCTGTTAATAGAGACACAATAGTTTAGCAGTGCATTTTGACAACAAAAAATTCACTGTGGAATTAGAGACCAGTTTGTTAGGAACGCTGCAAACTATAAAAACTTAAAAGGTTTTTAAATATTAATAGCACTTGAGTGGTTTTCTCCCAGACGGCCACACAGTTGACTAGAGTTCTCTCCTAGAACCCTCTGCTGTTTATCCTCTAAATGTCCCCAATATAAAACAGTTTTAATCTTTTGTTGCCGCTGTAAAACTTGATCTACTGTGGGACAACATAATGAAGTGTCATTGCCTGGATGTATGGAGTGAGAAGCAGACTGAATAATCCAGGATGTATGTCACTAATAACTCAGTTTATGGCTCAGTGATAATGGGATTCCTGATTATTAGGCTGGCACTGGAGTCTTCTGAGCTTGAAGCCCAAGTGTGTGGACCTGCCAAGTGGCAGAGCTGGTACCGGGATGGCATGTGAGCCTCACATTTGCCACTCTGCCACTCTGCTCATCTCTTCCAGTTCATTTGTCTATTAAAGATCTATATGACTCTTCTGGTACAATTTCTCTGTGAAGCCAAGTAGAAAGAAACAGCAGTTTGATTTGAAAGATTCGATGTTCTCTTGTACTTTTTGTTGTAAAAGGTACGAAAAGAGTGTAACTTAAAATGTAACTCCCAGAAGAGAGCCTGCCTTAATGTTATGGTTTCCTGGCAAATGCAGAAGATGATTCAAGTGATACGAGGGGTCTTCCAAAAGGCCATGGAAAATGTGTATTATGAAAATCCTGTGCATGGAATTCAATCGTTTTGGACCAAAATAAACTTAGACCGTAATTCCCTTGTTCCACAAACTTTTAAAAGGCGCTTTGTGTATATACATGTACAATGAACATTATGAAGAGAAGGGAGGAGGCAGAGAAAAAGTGAAGACAGGAAACAGTGGAGAAATGATAAAGGTGGGAAGGAAAGGGATGAAGTATAGAAGGGGGGAGTTCAGAAAAACAAGAAAAAGATGGCATAGTTTTTAAAAAAAGGAAAAGGAAGAATGGAATATGAAGAAATGGGGAACCAGCAGTTAGCGTAATGGCTATGTCACTGGACTCCTATGTAGTTGACCACAGTTCGCGTCCTGGACCCGGTGGCTTAAAACTCACGCTGGGCGCGTGTGCGTGTGTGCCCAAGATCCCGAGAGGAGAATGGAGGAGAAGGGATTGCGGCGTGACCATCCCCCCTGGGGGGTGATTTCTCGTGTCTCTCTCTGTCTGTCTGGTGAGTGCACGTGCCCTATAGCGAAAAACTCCCCAAAAAAAAAAAAAAAAAAGAAACGGAGGTTGTTAGATGACTTAAATGTTTCATGAAATGGGCAAAATTTCTTCACCAAAATGGAGATAACCCATCTTCCTGTAAGACCCTTGGGTCAGGGTTTCATTTCCCCTAGGCTATGCTCAGAAGGATATGACCAATATTTACCTCGTTTTGCTCCTCTTTCTCTACCATCATAGTTGGATACACACATACATTTCTGATTGGCAAAGTTTTTGTTTCTTTAAGAGAAACTTTTGATATAGGGTGAGAGCCTCACCAAAGAGACAGACATAAAGTGAGAAATCACCCCCCCTGGGGAGATGGCCATGCCACAAGTCCTTCTTCTCCATTCACTTCTCTGATCTAGAGCACGCATGCATGCACACACAAGCACCTGTTGTGAGTTTCAAGCTGCCAGGTCTGGGACTCAAACTGTGGTTGACTACGTGCAAGTCCAATGACGTAACCCTTACGCTATCTGCTGGTCCCGACAGAGGTTTTTTTTAAACAGATGGGATGGCTTATGTCCTGCCAGCCTGAGACGTATTCGTGCATGGTGACTTGTGTATGGTTGCTCTGATTCTCTGATTCTTGAATATCTCCTGGCTGGCATCTCCAAGAGTAGGTGCATTTCATGTTCATCTGCCTGGGGGCATTTCTGGTATAACACTACGTTTTTTGTTTTGTTTCATTTTGTCTAAAGTTTTGCCATACGGCACATACACATTCCCAAGAGAGACAGAGAAAGATGGTGAGAAAGAAAGTGAGCAATCATCCCGTTGGGGGATGACCATGCTGCAATCACTTCTCTTCCAATCTTCTCCTGGGATTTTGAGCACACACACACACAGGTGCCTGGCATGAATTTTAGGTTGCCAGGTTCGGCACTCAAACCATGGTCAGGCCTGTGGGAGCCCAGTGCCTTCACCACTGCATTTGCTGACCTAATCCCATACGCCTTTGGTCCACCTCTTGACTTCAGCTTTAGCTGCAATAAATAGTTTCCCATATCCCAAATGGCTTCTCACCCCAGATACCCAAAGAGTTGAGTCATCAGCTTTTCTCTCTCTGAGACCTTGTGCACAGCCTCTGTGTGCAAGCTCATCCCAGAAGTGAATGTACCTGGAGGCACATCTCACCCATAGAAACCAGAAACCAGTGAATACATACTTCTGCCTTGAGTTTTTGGTAGGGCCAGTTTCTGACGTACAGTCTACAAAACTGCTCAGAGAGACCCCAGCGGAAGTGAGCCCACATTTCCACAGCTTTCTTTCCTCTTTTGTCTTACCATTCCAATCCTTAAGTAATGTTCCGGAATCACTTTCCAAATAAATTAAATATTCCTGTGTTAACAATGTTTTCTTATTTTCTGTATGCTTGATGCTTTGGCCTCTGGGGCCTTACTGACTGGGGTGAGACTGCCCTTCCTAGAATTAGTCAATTCTTAGAGATAGGAAATGAGCCCTGGGAGCATGCGTTTTATATACAAACCAACCGATACAGAGTCCATGCCCTGAACCACCTCCTCAATCTGCCTCTACACTCCAGAAGGTCATAGTCCTTTCCCCTAATCATCCCAGGGCAAAGTAGAAAATTAGAAACAGTTCCTAAACCCCAGAACCTACCGTAGTTATTTAAACTAGACATTCCTAGGACCAGCAGTGTAATGGTTACGGCACCGGACTCCTACATAGTCAACTGTGATTTGAATCCTAAACCCAGCAGCTTAAAACTCACGCAGGTGCATGTGGATGATTGGCCAAGATCCCGAGAGGAGAATGGAGGAGAAGGGATTGCGGCGTGGCCATCCCCCCAGGGGTTAATTTCTTAGTCTCCCTATCTCTGTCTCTCTAGCAAGCACACGCACCCTATAGCAAAAATCTCTCTAAAAATAAATAAATAAACAAACTAGCCATTCCTGAGCCTGCTTACCCTGCCTAAGAAAACCACAATGGGGAACCAGCAGTTAGCGTAATGGCTATGTCGCTGGACTCCCACGTAGTTGACCGGGGTTCGTGTCCCAGACCCGGTGGCTTAAAAAAACTCACGCCGGGCGTGTGTGCGTGCGTGCCCAAGATCCCGAGAGGAGAATGGAGGAGAAGGGATTGCGGCGTGACCATCCCCCCTGGGGGGTGATTTCTCGCTTTCTGTCTCTATGTCTCTCTCTCTGTCTGTCTGGCGAGCGCACGCGCCCTACAGTGAAAACCTCTCCAAAAAAAAAGAAAACCACAATGAAGGCTCCTGCCCATGCTTTCCTCCCCACTCCTAGTGCCTACACAGTGCGGCTGTCCCTCCTTTTGGAACTGTGAGTAGCAAACTAGCTTTTCAACAGCAGCCATGGCTCCATCTGTGGGCCTCACAATACGTGAATAATAATAAAACTTACGTTTAAAAATATTGTCAAGTTCTTATCTCAGGTTCTGCTTTCAGAGGAACCCAAATAAAGGCTAGTCCTTACTCATGGATATTTTCTATATAAATATATAATAAAATGATGCTAGAGAGGAAATTCCACACAGAAAGATGGAAAGGGGTATCCAATAGTATGGACCTTACCCAGGGGTCTGAGATGTGGGTGACCACTGAGCTCATCTGCAGGGCCACTCCACTACCTGTCTGATAGCCTTGCATACCTGCTTCCTTATTAACCACCCCCTATCCATCACACATCTGGAATAACCATGGGCAGTAAGTAGTTTGCAATGTAAAAAAAACAGAAAAAGAAATGAGATGAAAATTAAGTTAAGAGCATCTTAAAATAATAAAAGCACGTACTGGGGCCAGCAGATGGCATAATGGTTACATGGTTGGACTCCCACATAGTTGACCATAGTTCAAGTCCTGGACCCACCAACTTAAAACTCATGCCTGGCATGTGTGCATGTATGCCCAAAATCCCAAGAGGAGGACAGAGGAGAAGCGATTGTGGTGTGGTCATCCCCCCTAGGAGGTGGTTTCTCACTATCTGTATCTCTGGTAAGCACATTACCCTACAGCAAAAATCTCTCTCTCTCTAAAAAAAAAAAAAAAAAGCATGTACCACCCTTGTTAGGGAAAAGATCTGTCATTTTTCTTTGTAAACTGTGAGTGTATTATATTGGGTTGTCAGAAATGTCATGACATGTTTTTCTATGCAAAAATGCATCATGACTTCTCCAGTGACCTGACGGTTATATTTTAAATATGCATTAAGTAAAGGATAAAGAACGAGAATGAACACAAGTTAAAGAGAAAGAGGAAAGTGGTACATATTTGAGCTTCTCTGTGAGAAGAGAGGCCATTTTTCATCTTAGGCCCCAGGGTATCTGTTAGTGCAGTGGGAGAGGTAATTCATTAAATGAACCTAAGGTTAATGCACCTTCAAAAGAGAACAATTTATCTCCTCTTCTTCAATAGGATCAGGTCAGGAGGTTCTACAGTTGGAAAAAAATTTATCCTAGTGAGATACCCCTGTAATGATCTCAGGTCTCCTGAATTCCATCTTTCTCATTCATTACACCCACATGACTAATGTACTAAATGGGAGGATCCTGGATTTTCCACTCAAGGTGTGAGTACTTAGGTTCTTTCTTGAACGCCAGGAAATTTTTATATTTTCCTTTATACATTTTCCCTTACCTACAGAGTTTTCATATCCCAAAGCACATCCAGGGAGGAATGACAATGGAAGAATAGCTAGGTTAAATGAGTTACTTAGAAATTTTAATAGCCTATTTTAGAATTAAGTCAATAATAGCAGTTACGATATTATTATAAAACCTGCTGAGTTAACCAAGTGAAACCCGGGGAAACAAACAAAACCATAAGTGAAATTTTTTCATACAAGACTGCCCAAACTCAGATTTTTTCTCAGAAAAAAATTGTTCAGCTTCTCTTTCTATATACATACACACATATACTTTTTCTTTTTTCTTTTTTCTTTTTTTTTTTTTTAGATATTTGCCATAGGGCATGTGTGCTCCCTGGAGAGAGAGAGATGGAGACACACACACAGGGAGGGAAAGTGAGAAATCACCCCCTCAGGAGGGACAGCCATGCCACAATCCCTTCTCCTCCATTCTCCTATCTGGATTTTGGGCAGACACACATGTGCCTGGCCTTCTTTCAAACCACTGAGTCCAGGACAGACTTGAACTGCACAGTCAGCCATGAGGGATCCAGCACTTTAAACCCCATGCCACCTGCTGCCCAACCCCCCCCCACCTTTTTTCTATTTTTTTCTTTCTCTTTATTTCTCCATCTTGTCATACTACAGTTTTTCTAAGTCACTGGAAATGTATATTAGAGTATTACTTTAATAAAACTTCATTAATTTTTTTTTAAGGTTTTTGTCATAGGATACCTGCACTTGCCAGAAAGAGGCAGAGAGAGACAGTAAGAGGGAAAGTGAGAAATCACCCCCTGGAAGGGATGGCAACACCATGATCCCTTTTCCTCCATCCTCCTCCTGGAATTTTGAACACACATGCATATAGTCCCAGCATGATTTTCAAACCACTGGGTTGGGGACTCAGGCTGCAATCAATCACATGGGAGTCCAGAAGTCTTAACCACTATGCCACCTGCTGGCCCCTTAAAATTTTTTTAAAGCTTTGGAAAATGACAATGCTTGAGTGCTACCCTAGAGACTTAGATTTACCATGTCTAGAGGGGACCCCAGACATTTGATTTAGTCTCTACTCTGTTTACTAGCACCTGGAATAATGCCTGTCACACAAGGCACTCAGTGTTTTGTGACTAAATACATTCATTTCTAAGTATTGGCCAAAAAGGAAATAATTTTCAGTCATACACACTTTCTGGAGATCAGGGTTATTTGTATTTGTGGCTGGAAGGAGAAGCCCTGGCCCTTCACTGAGTCCTTGGGTATTTTCCATGTGGTCATTCTGGTGTGTTTAGGACAATACCTTTCTCATTGGAGTTGTCCTCCACTCTAATTATTTCTGTTAGTAAAGGAACAAAGGCAAGGTGGGGCTAGCAGGTGGCATGGTGGTTAAGGCACTAGACTTCCACATGGTGGGTGGCAGTTTGAGTCTCAGACCTGCTGGCTTGAAACTCACACTGGCATGTATGAATGTGTGTCCAAAATCTTGAGAGGAAAATGGAGAAGAAATTGCAGTATGGCCATCCCCCCCGGGGAGGAGGGAGTTATTCTCACTTTTCCTTTCTCTGTCTCTCTCCAGCATGCACACACACACACACACACACACACAATAGGAACAAAGGCAGCCTAGCCTCTGTGATACAAATAGTGGCATACTGGACTGTGGAGCTGGAAGTCATGTGTCAACCATGCTTTGAGTCCCTGGCTCAGCTGTCCTGAAAACATGCCAGGTATTAGCATGTGCCCAGGATGTTGGTGGGCTGGAAGACTGTATAAAAGGGATTGTAGCATGACAGAACCCTGTGGAGGGTGCTTCTCTCTCTCTCTCTCTCTGTCTCTCTCTCTCGCTCTCACTCTCTCTGTGCATGTGTGTGTGTATGCATGCACATAAGCATGCATATGCACTCTGTCATGAATGGGGGGGATAACAGAAATGAAGGCAAAGGCTACTACCACCCTGGGGTAAGAGAGTGACTGTTTCTTCCCAAAGTCACATGTTAAGGATAAAATATTTTATAAGAATGCACACATGTCCATTAACACACATATACACAAGCCCCTACACATTCAAAATTTTCCTCTATCAGTTTGAGGTAGGGTCTTAAATCTCAGTAGCTCAATATCATCAATGTGTGATTTTCCCTCACATCACCTGCTGGGTACTAGTCAGTGAAAGAACTTGTTTGTGTTAGTCACTTAGAGATCCAGGATGGCAGAGGCTGCAAGTTGGGTATGTTTTTCATTATTACCTGATCCATAAGGAGGAGGACATGGTCAATCATGTTCTTTTTTTTTTTTTCTTTTTTTTGGAGAGGTTTTTGCTATAGGGCGCGTGTGCTCGCCAGACAGACAGAGAGAGACAGAGAGACAGAAAGTGAGAAATCACCCCCCAGGGGGGATGGCCACGCCACAATCCCTTCTCCTCCATTCTCCTCTCGGGATCTTGGGCATGCACGCACGCACACGTGCGCACACGCGCCCGGTGTGAGTTTAAACCACCGGGTCCAGGACTCGAACCGCGGTCGACTACGTGGGAGTCCAGCGACATAGCCATTACGCTAACTGCTGGTCCCAATCATGTTCTTAACAATTGCACTCAGAACGAAATAGATCAGTGCTGCTCAGGTTTCAGTGGCCAAATCAAGTTAGTTGCTGAGCCCTTAAAGGGGGAGGAAAGGGCAATCTTATCTTTTGGTTAAACTACAGAAAACTAGAAATATTTGATAAATAGCACTAATGTCTCTATTTACCAATCAACACAGGTGAAATTCATTTCCCTTCAGAGTTTAGGTAACTTGAGCTCATGTCTAGTTTACTACTCAAGGCTAAACCTAGTTCCAAACAGACCTAGAATAACTTCTTACTGTTTTAGGGGAGGAAACTACAAATTGCCAAACATCTTTGTTAGATGCATTTCAAGGTCAAAATCCCCCTATTCCCTAGGAGCAGTGTCTTATAAATAAAGTCATTGTCATAGATGACAGCTCATTTAAGAATCACACACCGACCACAGAGTTTTCATCACCTGAGTCTCCCAGAGTAATAAATGTTTGGCAATGCGCTCGGGACATCATCTTACAGCTTGGGTTTACAATGAGAAAAGTATGGCTTGGAAAAGTATGAAGAGAAGAATATGAGCTTTCACATAAAGTGCATAGTGCCGCAGACACAAAATAGTCTGGCGTCACGGAAATTGCTAGCACAAGAAAGAGAGGGCTGTGCTCTGACGTGGGATCTGATCAAAATCAGTTAACCCTAATAGGTTAATATGCTAACCATGCTGCTTTCAAATCGTTGGCGATACAGTGGTTTAAACACAGAAATTTGTAGCTATGGTATATTGTTATTGGATTGTTGGGAAAGTCATGATATGACACTTTCTTTTTTTCATAGGAAGACATGTCCTGACTGTTCTGAAGACCTAATATTTCAGCAGAAAGTAGATGTTTTCATTTCGACCTGCTCGTTCCTTCAATCTTGGCTTCTTTTCAGCCTTGACGAGGCCAGTGGGAGGACAGGAAAAATGAGCTTTGATATAGAATTAAAGCAATTGGTCCACTTTGTTTCATTAAGGGTAGCCAGCCTAGACAGTGAAAGTAAAAAAAAGACTAGGATCTCTTCTAGGAAAAAGTGAAGACTTTAGGGCCAATATATTAAGGGACTTGGAAAAGTTTATGGAGAAATAGGATTGAGATATAAGTTTATTTTGGTGCAAAATATTTTGAAATTCACATGTGTTTTTTTTTTTTTCACAGTACACATTTTCCATGACCTTTTGAAGACCTTTCATATTCAGAGATGGTAGGTGAATGTACCTTTCCTAGACCGATGTGTTATGCTGTATAAAAACCCCACCACTGAGTTCCTGAAAGCAGCCATTATATTAGTAGCAGGGAATGTATTACGTGGGAGTCCAACATAATTAACAATATTAGGAGAACCAGAGAGGGGGAAAAAAAAAACCAACATTTTCTTCAACCCCACCTTGTGAAACAATAATAAAGGAAATGAACCAAACACTGAACAATCAATTTCTGAGAATGCAGAACAAACTGCTTACTCATGGATAATTATGAGGCAAATGAACAGATAGCAGGCTTGGAGATGCTGATAAACCCTTAAAGGAGAAATGTAATTAATGATGATAATAAAAATGCTAAGTATTTGTAATAATAATTATAACATGTTTGTCTCCAGAGGTCCCAGTTTTTAATGTTCCTTTTCAAAACACATCATCAGAGTTTAATCAAAGGCACTGAAGAAAATATGGCTTATTTCTTCCTAATGGGATTGTATGTCCATGTAAAAACTGCTTGTTTTCACTGAGCTGCTCCAGGGTCCATTCACATGGACACCCTGTGGTGAGTGAGGAAGTTGTCTCTGTGTCCTACAACCTTCGATGTTGGGTGCACCCACACACTTCCTTTCCTCCTGGACAAAGTTTAGTTACTCCATAATAGATCTATCAGCTAAGGATTTATTTAAAATGCTTTAAAACTGATTTATACTGTAAGATTATTCTACATTGTGTGTGTGTGTGGGGTGGGGGTTGAAGTGATTTATGAGTTTATTGCCTTTGATGTAAAGTCAATTCGAACCTGTCTAAAAACAACTAATACAGAATTCATAGCTGGAAAGGACTTCCTGACATCACAAAAAAACAATGTAATTTGCCTAAAGTCCCACAGTTAGTCAAAGTAAAAGGCAGGATTCAAAAACCAATCCCCTGGACTTCAAAGCAGGCTCCTAAGACTCGCTCACCTCTCACTTAGCTCTAAAGGAGAAGGGTCTGGTTCTTCTTTCCTGCCACTGGCTCCCTGACAGTCTGCTGGAGCTGTCCTTGGCACAGTGAAGTTTTCGAATTAATACAATATATAGGATAACAAAGAAAGCTAATTATATTAAAATATGCTTCTCAAAAAATAGATATAGATATTTTTAAAATTTGTGAAATGCTAATATATGCATCGCTATTAGCACATAAAATAACGGAATCTAGTTTGAAGTTTTAATAATTGGCATAGTTTTATAGCAGTGAAAAAGTTAAATGAAATTTTTATAATATCTACAATACATGTAACATGACGTGAAAAGATCTGAGATTTCTCTAGGTGGCCAAGGTTCAGGCACTGCTGTGACTTTGTGGCCTGGGGCCTATATTTATCATTAAAGGCCATATCAATTTCAGTTAGAAGTTAGCATTAAAGATGCCAGTATTATTTCTGTTTATTCTGAGCTCCTGACGTTTAATTCCAGAATTCAGATTTACCAGATTAACAATTCTTGGTAAAACATGCATACATGGGACCAGCAGATGGCGTAGCAGTTATGTCGCTGTTCTTTCACGTGGCCAACCACGGTTTGAGTCCTGGACCCGGTGACTTGAAACTCATGCTGAGTGTGTGTGCGTACATGCCCAAGATCCTGGGAGGAGAATAGAAAAGGGATTGTAGCATGGCCAACCCCTCCCCAGGGGGCTATTTTTCACTTTTCCTCTGCTGTCTCTGTCTCTCTCACTCCTTAGTGAGTGCACACACTGCTATAAGGCAAAAACCTCCTAAAAAAAACAAAAAATACATATACCATTATGTAAATGTAAATGGTGCCTACTACACCATCAGCAAGCACTGATTCTGGCTTCCTGTCTGCTTGTCATTGCCCTACATCCAGAAAAAATACAGCAAAGGGTTCTTGTTGTATGGAACCTAGAATTTAATTAGAAATATGAGACCAGGGGACCAGCAGATGGTGTAGCAATTACATTGCTGGACTCCCACATGGCTGATAGTGGTTCAAGTCCCAGACCCAGTGGCCTGAAACTCACGCCAGTGTGTGTACATGTATGACCAAGATCCTGGGAGGAGAATGGAGGAGATGTGATTGCGACGTGGCCATTCCCCCAGGGGGTAATTTCTCACTTTCCTTCTCACTGTCTCTGTCTCTCTCCCTCAGGCAAGCATACATCCAAGGCAAAAACTTCTTAAAAACAAAAAAATCATACATATACCATTACATAAGTGTGCATCCTACACCACCACCAAGTCCTTATTCAGCACTTCCTGTCTGCTTAGCATTGCCCTAAATCCAGAAGAAATATGGCAAAGGGTTCTTGTTGTATGGAGCCTAGAATGTAATTAGAAATAGGAGACCAAGGCCATCTAGAACCTGGTGCTAATTGAAGGGAAATGCATAAATGCAACCGTATAGACACGGGCACTTGTCTGTGTTAGCTAACTGCCTAATACTAGGTTGTCAGGAAAGTCATGATGTATTTTTCTGTTTTCCTATGCAGAGATGCATCATGACTTTCCCAAAAACCCAATACACCAGGTATACCGGAGGAGGGAAAGAACAAACTGTAAAAATGACTTGTGAATCTAGGTGAAGAGCCACACATCCAAAGTAGATACTACGGAACAACAACAACAACAAAAAAAAAAACATGAACTGATCTATTACTGAGGCACAGATGAGACCAGGGGACCAGCAGATGGTGTAGCAATTACATTGCTGGACTCCCACATGGCTGATAGTGGTTCAAGTCCCAGACCCAGTGGCCTGAAACTCACGCCAGTGTGTGTACATGTATGACCAAGATCCTGGGAGGAGAATGGAGGAGATGTGATTGCGACGTGGCCATTCCCCCAGGGGGTAATTTCTCACTTTCCTTCTCACTGTCTCTGTCTCTCTCCCTCAGGCAAGCATACATCCAAGGCAAAAACTTCTTAAAAACAAAAAAATCATACATATACCATTACATAAGTGTGCATCCTACACCACCACCAAGTCCTTATTCAGCACTTCCTGTCTGCTTAGCATTGCCCTAAATCCAGAAGAAATATGGCAAAGGGTTCTTGTTGTATGGAGCCTAGAATGTAATTAGAAATAGGAGACCAAGGCCATCTAGAACCTGGTGCTAATTGAAGGGAAATGCATAAATGCAACCGTATAGACACGGGCACTTGTCTGTGTTAGCTAACTGCCTAATACTAGGTTGTCAGGAAAGTCATGATGTATTTTTCTGTTTTCCTATGCAGAGATGCATCATGACTTTCCCAAAAACCCAATACACCAGGTATACCGGAGGAGGGAAAGAACAAACTGTAAAAATGACTTGTGAATCTAGGTGAAGAGCCACACATCCAAAGTAGATACTACGGAACAACAACAACAACAAAAAAAAAAACATGAACTGATCTATTACTGAGGCACAGATTAAATACACAACATTTCGGGGACTCCAGGGAAAAAAAAAAAAAAAGCTGTTTCACTGAGGGCTCAGCATACAGGGAGGTCTCTGGGCAAAGACTCCCTTGTCCTTGGTTTATCTTTCTGTCCATCTGCAAAAACACACGGATACTTCAGTCGTTTGCTGACATAAATGGTTCCAAATTTCATTACAAAGACTGGCATACAAGGAGTGGTTTCTTGTGAAGGAGTGATATATGACACCACATTCCTGAACTTTTTCTCCCTCAATTTTCCCAAAAAGGTTGAATGGCCACTTTGAAACTTAATGATAAATGATAGAAACTCATTTCCTTCTGGTATTGGTGTTAGAGTAAGACTCATTTAGCAAACAACAGATTGTCGATCTTGATCTAAACAGGAGAATGGCATCTGGACCACAGTTGAGAAATGGAGATTTCCTTCCCTTTCCTGAATATGCTCAATAATAAAAGGGAAGCCGGGCCTAGGTAATTTTAACTTTGTTATCAGGACATCTAAATTATTACATTTATAAATAAATTACATAGTAAATTTAATAATAGGTAGTAGATATTTGAAACTGACTTCCTTTAAACAATCCCTAAGCTAATAATGACTACACTAGTCAAGAATATGACATAATTGCCTTGAAACTTAATCTGATCCACTTTAGGCTGGATAAATGATACAGTATGTTGCTTAAATGAAATCAACACTTGTTACACAGTCAGGAAACTGTAATTTAAGGCTGACTGTTGTGAAGTATTTGAAGCTAATCTATTTGGACATCATAGAATGAGCCACTACAGAAATTTGCATGTAACAGAAAGAATGAATGCAAAAGAATATTACATTATTAGGTACCAAAAGCTTAAACTGTTAAAAGCTGGTGAAAGACTAATTTTTTAATTCCTCAAATTGGAAGTCTGTGTTTATACCTGTCTTATCAGAAACTTACTCATTCATCAATTTGACAAATGTTTATGGGCACCCCAAGATGTTAAGTAGTAGGAAGGATACAGAGATGAATTAGGCATGGTCTATGCACTCAAGGGTTCTACAGTAATGAGATAAGAAGTGCACACAATAACCAAGTGTCAAGCTCCACACTGTAAGAGCACTTCTTCAGCCATGTCCCTGCTGTATTCAGTGCCCATGAAAGCCCCCTTCACACACATCACATGCGTCAGATAAAGGTGTTAGAATGCCTGTCTGTCTCCTAAAACATCAGCTCCGGAAAGACAGAGAAGGTACTCATCATTGTGCCTCCAGTGTTTACTCTATGATTGGCAGCTATGTTTTAAATGTGAATTAATTGACTAGACGGGCAAGTTGGTTTCCCTTTCTATTTTTTGGAGAGAGATTTTAGCTATAGAGCCTGTGTACTCACCAGAGAGATAGAAAGCGAGAAATCACCCCCCACTCCCAAAGGGATGACCACGCTGCAATCCCTTCTCCTCCATTCTACTATTGGGATTTTTGGACATGCACACATGCACCTGGTGTGAGTTTCAAGCTGCCAGGTTAAACTCAAATCACGGTCAGCCACATCGGAGTCCAGCACTTCAACCACTACGCCACCTGGTGGCATCAGGCAAGTTTACCAGAAAGTATTCATGGATCAGTTGGGTTTTTAAGTTGACCCTTGAAAATTAGTAGAATATAGTATAATATTTTTCTTCTGGGGAATCAGAAAGACTACATTTCCCAAAACTGTGGACATTTGGATGAGATCAAGTGACTGAGTGCTGACTACTGTAGATGGAAGCTATGAAGGCAACTTACGAGTCTGGCCTTGAAACGCCCCACCTGGTCTCCTACATTCTCTCTTCTGCCCGTGTCTAGAATGGAAGGACTTGAGGGGTAGAAGCACATATGGGAAAGAACCTAAGCCTCTGGGTTTACTGCTCACAGGACAGTCACCTAACTAGGAATATGTACATTGGCCTTTGTGTAAATAAGAAGTAAATCTTTATTTTGTTCATTCACTGAGATTTCTTTTGTTGTTGTTATAGCTGCTGTTCTATTCCAACTGAGACAACTGAATACAATATTGATAGATAGAAATGGTTTGGGGGGCAGCTGGTGATGGAAGCCGTTCCTTTTGGAGGAAACAACAAAATAACATGAGTTATATCCACGACTCCATGGTGAAGGAAAACAACGCTGGTATTTCTTCTGAAGACACAGTTGTTCTCTTAACTTATTTTTAGGTTACAGTATCACAAAGCTAAAGTAATAAGTTTATGAGCTAAGTCTAGTCTTGAGGATGTTAGGCTTTTCACAGATCACGTTGGGCCATACAGTATTATAAGAAGTTAGATTTGCTGTTGCTAGTAATTTTTTTTTTTTTTTTAAGGATTTAGCTATAGGGCACATGTGCTCACTGGAGAGACAAATGGTGAGACAGAAAGTATGAAATCACTCCCTAGGGGGGATGGCCATGCCACAATCCCTTCTCCTCCATTCTCCTCCTAGAATTTTGGGCACACACACACACACATGCCTGGTGTGTTTCAAGCCACCCAATCTGGGACTTGAACTGTGTGGTCTGCCATGTGGGAGTCCAGCGCCTTAACTACTATGCCACCTGCTGGCCCATTGGTAGCGATTCTTCAAAAGTGGTGGGGTAGGGGAGAAGAGGGGAACTTTCTTCTTGGAATATAGCTGTGTAGCATCGTGTCCCTTTAAATAGGGTCTGGGTGCTCTAATTTTCTCCAGTGCCCACCAATCCTTATTGTCTCATATCCAGCCTAGTTCTAGCAGATGTGTGAGTTCACCACCCTCTTCCTTTGAGTCACTGAGGATTGGAGTTCCTGGTCCATACATAGACCAGATGATTCTTTGATTAATAAGCTTCACCTTTTTTCTGGGTAGGGTTTCTATCAGTTCCGTATGAAATGTATACTTTTCAAATCTTTTATGGTGTGATAAAACAAGGGTTCTTGTTCAGGATGTGACTGAAAACACCACCATAATTATGTTACCCCTGATGCTATTTACTGACGTGGGCCTCCAATAGCATGTCCAATCTAGCTATGGCAATGAACGCTAGGTAGTATCTCCCTCTGTCCTCTTCATTTCTGCAGAGAAGGTCATTATCTCAAAAAGGGTAATTTTGTTTGAGAATATGCTAAAGTTCTGGAGAATAAGAGATGAATAGTCTTGCAAAAGAATCTTCTAGATGCAATGTGCTAAATTAGATACCCTTTTGAAAAAATGTTTCTTTCATGAGTAAGAGCCAGAGAGAGATAGTACTCCTAACAGAATCTTGATTATCACAATCCATCCCAACCTCAGCCAGCCCCAGATCACAGGCATGCCTGCACCTGGCATACTCAGGGAGGTGTCTGGACACAAACCCAGACACTTGCCATGTAAGTCAGCCTCGCAAAGCTTTGAGTTACTGCACAAAGTAACTTGATGAAAACAAGTTCCACATTTACTGTTTTTGTTTTTAATTAGTTTTTAAATTTTTTCATCTCTTTCATTGATCACAATTGGTATAAGTATATTCTGAACTTCTGGGATCTAACTAGGACTAAATCTGTGGCCTAATCAAGGCAAGAAATGCAGCAAAGCGCCTTCAAAGATAGTGGTAGAAGTGATAAGAGTAGAAGAGAAAGCAGTTTGTGCAAAAGCAGTTATTACTTCCAAAACAAAAACAATCACCAAATAGAGCTTCCAGTTGGGAAAAGCGATACATCAACTATGTTGCCCCCAATAATATTTTAATTTGTACCATTGCTTGCAGGTACTTGTCTGCATATTTATATAATTAACACCAATAAAAACATAGATACATTGAAGATGCACCCTTCCAATTAACAAGTCCTAAAGATAGCATTAATTTATATCTACCTCCACATCAGGCACTGAGTGAATGAATGAATGAATGAGTACATGAATATTCTACAATTGAATGATTTTTATAGAACTACCAACTATATTTCTCAGTCCCAGATGACTCTAGTTTTTCACCACAGCACAATAGGAAGTCTCCTAAAATATTGATGGAGAGAGATACCTAGGGGCTTACCTGCATGTCTCTAAGTTATAAATAATGCTACCTTGCTCTGAGAGTCAAGAAAGGTAAATTTCTGTACTCATTGATAGAACTTATTCTTCCCTCCTTATATCTAATGAGCCAAGATTAGGAAAACTTGTATTCAGGTTTGTCCTCCCCAGGAAAACCAGTTAGGTTCTTTGTGCTGACCTTGTTCAGCTCTGGGCCCATAGTTTTCCTCACTTTCCTACCAGCTCTGTTCCCAGCTACCAGATTGTGAATGTAAGACACAATTGCATGGCCACTTACCCTGGAGATAAGTCAGCCCTGCCCATCCTGGTAGCTTCATCACTCTGAAAACCAATTTGATTTTCTATTCCCCACCCTTCACTCTTTTCTCTCCCACTATAGGAATTTGTAGTTTTGTCAGTTTATTACTGTGGGGAGTCGATCTAGGGGGACAAAGGGATATCTGAAGCAAAACAGAAGTGACAAAAATTATATTCATAATTTTATTCAGACCTCTTCATTGTAGGGCTTATTCTTTTTGGGGGGAGGGGATAATGAAAGATAATTTCTTTGGGATGGGGGCACGTGAGCTTGCCGGATTGACAGGAAGAGAGAAAGTAAGAAATCACCCACTCCCCAGGGGAGATAGCCGTGTCACAATCTCTTCTCTTCCATTCTCCTCTCAGGATTCTGCACACACACGCACATGTACCTGGTGTAAATTTCAAGCTGCCAGGTCAAAGATTTGAACTGCAATTGGCCATGTGGGCGTCTAGCGCCTTAATCGCTATGCCACCTGCTGGCCCCAGGGTTTCTTCTTTTTGCTAATCCAGAAACCTAGTTTGAAGTCTCCATTCCACTCAGTCTATGGCAGAACAGATGTGTAGAGTACTGTACTACAGGGGGATGATACAGCCATCTATTTTATAAGGTTTTTTTTTATAGCGATAAATTGACTCTCAAAAAAAGAACCTTACCTTGAGCAGAGTATTCACTGGATTTAGGAATTCACAACCTCAAGGGAGGCAAGTAATCTTCTTCAAAGACATAATTAACTGCAAATGCAGAGGCCTATCATTTCCAAGAGGAAATATGTTTAGCTCTCATTATTGTGCTGTAGAAATCAGCCATGTGTCATTAGAAAAGCAAAGCCAAGGGATGTCACGTGGTGAGATGTATGGAAATATAAGGTAGTGAGAAAAGAATGTTTCACAGTGCCTCAAATGTGAAATCGACATGTAAAAGCATTCCTGGAAAGTACTAAAATAAAGAACACAGTCTATGGTGATCTGAACATATCATTCAGAAACAATCATAAAAATATTCTAACAGGGACGTCTCAGAATTAGAAAAGAAACTGTCCATCGCAGTATATGTGAAAAGGAAAAAAAAATTATAATATGCACTACTTAACATTTCAGCCACACGGATGCACCTGTTATCCCAATACACTACTGTTTGCTTTTGGCAGAAGTTTAGTACGTTGGATAAGCACTAAAGCAATATCAATCCACAGTAATAAACACGATCATACCTCTGATCTGACTCCTGAGATTTTATGCTATGAGGCACTAAACACTATCAGGAAGAAAATATTCATTGCAATACCATATATAATTATGAATATTTAAAAACAGCCCAGATGCACAGTAAGAAAATGGATAGCATATTCTATCAAATTTAATGGAACCGCTGCATACATAGTCATTATAAAGCCAATGTAGTAACACAGAAAATATTTATGATATAGTTAATAAGAAATCTGAATATAAAATTACAATGCGATCATTGTAACTGCGGAAAACATATCACACTGTCTTTATTTTATGATGCTGTCCGTTTTGTGATACCGAATCAATATTAAGTATGTGTAGCCAGTAGAACATGCATCATTGTCACAGATCTTATGAATGTTTAATAAAATATGGTTGTAACTTGTTTCTTTATTCATATATTATGTTTAACCTAAATTAACAGACTTCTTTTCAAATATATCACAGGAATTTAATAACCAAACTGTTATGGAGTCCATAATTGACTAACAAGGTTTGTGAGATTGACTTTCACGTCTCTCCGTAGGAAAGAGTAACACTGAAATGCTACTCTTATAACCATTTTTAAGCAACTTCGTAAAAAAGCATTTTGTAGATAAACACTCAGATACACATACAGTTCTTATAAATAGGCCCTCCCTATGTGTCAATCATCAATGCCAACATTTAAAACATTATAGGTCACGTTACCTGGTAGATATCAGCATGTTTATTGACAAGGTGGAATGGGTCATGCTGGGTAGTTGGAAAAGTCATGTCATATTTTTGTATAGAAATCTTTTCAAATATATCACAGGAATTTAATAACCAAACTGTTATGGAGTCCATAATTGACTAACAAGGTTTGTGAGATTGACTTTCACGTCTCTCCGTAGGAAAGAGTAACACTGAAATGCTACTCTTATAACCATTTTTAAGCAACTTCGTAAAAAAGCATTTTGTAGATAAACACTCAGATACACATACAGTTCTTATAAATAGGCCCTCCCTATGTGATGTGTCAATCATCAATCATTTAAAACATTATAGGTCACGTTACCTGGTAGATATCAGCATGTTTATTGACAAGGTGGAATGGGTCATGCTGGGTAGTTGGAAAAGTCATGTCATATTTTTGTATAGAAAAACATGTCAAGACTTTACCGACAATCTCAGTATTAATGCCTAGCTGAATCTTAGGGAGAATGTCCTAAGCTTTTAGATAAATAGAAGAAGAGCAAGACAGTCTATTGGATTTTAGTTACTCTGGGCTCAATTTTTTACCCTGTCTAGATGGACAGAAACTTCTGAGTTGTGTTTATATGTCTGGTATGGTTGAGTTCTTGGTGTAATTGGTATAAGTGGTCAGTCTCTCGAGAGTGTCAGTCTGAAGGGGTTCCCCCAAAATCCACGATTCCTGTGTCCCTCTGAGAACTTTTAGAAGGCCTGGATAAGTCTTCTCCCACTGGGAACACACAAGGTAACAGTGGACGAGGATGAGATGGGACATTGGCAGTAAGGCTTCTTGATAGTGTAGATGGTGGGGGTATGGAAACATAAAGGGTAGAGCCTATATCATGAACACACTTGTAATTTAGCACTGAAGACACATGTAAATAGATTATTATAAAGTAAGAAAACTGGGCCTTTAACTAGGAAAGGCATATATTTAGACCTGAAGACCAAACAAGACTTCTGCAGAAGAGACAAGCCAGGTCATTAGCCTTAGGGAGAAAAGTGTTCCAGAAAAGGGCACAGCATAAGCTAAGGCCCAGTGGCATGATCACATATGGTGTGTTTGTAGAAGTAAAGTTCCTTCCGAGACAAACAGTTGCAAGTGAAGGAAAGAGGAATTCATATCTGAAATTCTAAAATCTTATGTGGCCAGGTAGAAGTTTAAATTCTTTACCATATCTGCCTGGTTGTACAGGCATCATTATTAGTTTGAACCAGACCCCCTCTAAATTTCTACTAATTCAACTGGATTAAGCAATGAGTAGAATGGGGTGAGGGAGAAGGTATTTTCAGGTTCCTTATTATCAAGAGAGTCATTTTTTTTTTTTTTGGAGAGGTTTTTGCTATAGGGCGCATACGCTCGCCAGACAGACAGAGAGAGACAGAGAGACAGAAAGCGAGAAATCACCCCCCCCCCCCGGGGGGATGGCCCAGCAGCACCCCCT
>NW_006159565.1:6560564-6563164 GCF_000334495.1 Tupaia belangeri chinensis
CCCAGGGAGGATGGCCATGCTGCAATCCCTTCTCCTCCATTCTCCTCTCGGGATCTTGGGTACGCACACACACGCGCCCGGCGTGAGTTTAAGCCGCTGGGTCCGGGACTCGAACTGCGGTTGACTACACGGGAGTCCAGCGACATAGCCATTACGCTAACTGCTGGTCCCCAAGAGAGTCATTTTAACTGGTTTCAGCAAACCAGATTGTTATCGATTACATTGTGTCCCATGCAAAATATGTGTACAAAGTCTAACCCCGTACCTCTGAATATAAAAATGTTAGGTGATAGGGCCATTATGGTTGGTGGGCCCTAAGTCAATCTGACTGATGTCCTTATAAGAAAAGGAAATGTGGGAATAGAAGAGATATCAGGTACAAAAATGCACAGAAGGATCGCAGTGTGACAGGGCAGCAAGAGGGTGACCCTCTGTTAGGCCAGCTGAGGAGAGGGGTCTGAGAGCAAAACAAACCTGCTGACACGTTCACCTTGTACTTCTTGCCTCCAGAACTGTGAGAAAATAAATTCGTATTGTTTAAGTCATCCATTCTGTGGTATTTTGTTAGGGCAGCTCCCAAAACCAGTATACAGATCTGATTTTGGAATCTCTAAATCATCCTATAACATCAAAATGCAAGAAGTTTCAGGGGTTGGTTAGGAAGCGTGACCTTGGTGGTGGCGAGCAAACACTCCTTAGCATCACCTGAAACCAACTGGAATTCACAGATGGAAGGGTAAACAAAGGTCAAGAGTCCTCATCTTCTCAGTATTTTGTGGGCTGATGTGCTTGGGCTGGGCTCAGGAAGATGCATGATTCATTGGCTATTCTTGGAGAAGGACCACTTCTCATTGTGGAATGAAATAAGAACTGTCTTTTAAGGAGCGCACAAATAGTCTGCACTCAGGTGCCACCTTTTCAGGGCTTTGTCTGCAATCAGTTGCTAGCACCTGGCAATTTGTGAAAGTTGGGTTCAGAGGCAGACAGTACTCCTAGAAAGTGGAGGTGGGTGGGATGGGGTGTTGATCCCAGGCAATGTGTTACTAGGCAACCCAGGGAGTCTCTGTGGTAATTTTCCAGACAATCTGGCTTGACTCTGTGCAGGTATGGTTGTTTTATCCTTATCAATTAAAAAAAAAAAATAAGATACTACAGCATGCAATAATTTTAAATGTATAAGTTGATTGTTTTTTGTTTGTTTTTGTTTTGTTTTGTTTTGCCATAGGGCATGTGCACTCACTGGAGAGAAAAAGTGAGAGAAAAAATGAAAAAGCACTCTCCAAGGAGGCATAGCCATATGTCAATCTCATCTCATCCATTCTCCTCTTGGGATTTGGGGCATGCATACACACGTGTCTGGTGTGATTTTCAAGCCACTGGGTTCTGAGCTCAAACTGTGGTTAGTCAGGTAGGAGTACAGAGTCTTCACTACTATGCCACCTGCTGGCCCAAGAGCTTTTTTTTTTTTTAATAAAACTTTACATAGGGGTAACTATTATCACCACAATCAGGATACAGAATATTTTCCAGTATCAAAGAAGGCCCTTTCATATCACCTTCTAGTCAATACTCTCACCAAAATTAAGTAATCACTATTGTATGGAATTCCGGTGAACTCAATCTAGGTGATATAAGAGCCCAAAAATAACCTTGGGCTGATCTAAGAATTTTGGCAGCTATAGTATGTATGTATATGTGTATGTATGTATTATTGTTGTTGTTTTTAGTTTGCTATAAGGCATGTGTGCTCACCAGAGAGAGACACAAAGAAAGAGTGGGACATTGAGAAATCACTGCCCATGAAGGAATGCTATGCTGCAATCCCTCCTCTATTCTACTCTTGGGATTTTCAGCATGCATGTATATGTTCCCAGCTTGTTTTTTAAGCCACCAGTTTCAGGATTTGAACTGCTCAGTCAGCCATGTGGGATCCAGCATCTTTAACTTCCATGCAACCTGCTGGCCCTGGCAACTGTAGTATTAGGTTTAGTAGACAATCATGTCTGCCTGGTTGTCTTATCCTCTCCTAATGGTCCTTTCTCCTCTTTCATTCTCTTCTTCAGCTGTTCAAATTGTCCCTACCTGGCTGTCACTACACATTATGACAAAGCATGGAAACTATGCTTACTCAGAGGAGCTGAGCTCAATACCAAACGTGGCAGTGCCAGGGATTTTCTGGCAAATGGCAACCTGATTTGCTGTACAGGTCATTCTCAACTTTTTATTCTGCCATGTGCATTTTCCCTTATGAGTCGGTCCTTGTCTGACCATTGGGGCTAAATATCATGTGGCCCTGCTTACTCTGCCATGTGAGAAGGTGCAGGACATAAGTTGGATCCACCTGGACACCGGATGTGGTGCAGAGTGGGCAAGTAGAGACCTCAGAGCTAATTTTCAGGACTGATACAGGTGTTAGAAGAGAGAACACTTCTTTTTCCAGCTCAGTCTCTAACAATAGAGTAGCAACTTAGGATAAGTGTAGCATGCATGGGTGCTAGTGCCTAATAGGCTAGTCAAATCCTGGGTCCGTTTTCCTTATGATACTGGACAAAGGACATAACCTCCTAGAATGACTGTGAGCATCAGATAAGACAATACCT
>NW_006159565.1:6563177-6576964 GCF_000334495.1 Tupaia belangeri chinensis
CGAGAACATGGGAAGCACTGACAGAATGGTATCTTTTATGGAGGTCACTGTAGGCCAGAAGTGATGGAGACATCTTTGCTGTCAGATGCAGAGTTCCCACCTATTGGACATGGTTCCCATCAAGTAACACAATGTCAGGAACAGGAAGGGGAGAAAAAGTTAGACACCTGATGACATCATATGATGAGGGCATGTGGCCTTGCCTGAAGTCACAACCACTATATTTGGGTTTGCAGGTGACTGAGGCAGTATGTTTACTCTCATATGTGTGTGTGTGTGTGTGTGTGTGTGTGTGTGTGTGTATATATATATATATATATACATACATACTTAATACCATTTGAAATAACATTTCTGCCATTCACAGTGCTATTTCTGACTACTGCACCTTTACAGGAATCCCATAACTCTGATGCAAATATAAACCAAAGCCTCCTACTTTCTGTTATGGTTCACTATAGGAAAAATAAGTGTCTTTATTTTCCTTTCCTTTTTCTTTTCCAACCAGGATACTGTTCACCAGGTTTGGCAAACTGCAAAAGACCCCATTCTATCTGTAATTTCTTTATTCTTAAATAACAGCTAGGATTTTGATTTATCCCATGACAATTTTTATTTTCATTATCTTAGTCAAAAGTAACTGAGTTGAAGAAGTATAACCAAGCAAAAGGAGTTTAAAGATGTTTTTCACATTGTTGCTTCTGTCTTTCTAGAATAGGGAGGTAAATTGTAGAGGTGGATTGATTTATTTATTTACCTGCAATCACAGTCATTAGTGTAGCCCTCAACATGAGGCAGATGACCAGGAATGAAAAGAAAGAAAGAAAGAGAGAGAGAGAGAGAGAGGGAGAGAGAGGGAAAGAAAGAGAGAAAGAAAAATACAGAACAGTTTGGTCTCAAAGATCCTATTGGAATATGATCCAAAATAAATTTCAATTTAATAGGGATGAATGAGACAAAGATGGCTTTTTGGCAGCTGCTCTGACATGCTTTACCACAGACTGGCAGATTTGTATTTTTCAATTTGAGAAGTGAGGGTAAAATGGTTTAAAACAAATGCAGACACACTGAAAATCTTCACCTTTTCCTCTCCACTCTAGTTACACAAACAGGGAAAATGACAAGAAATCTGCTTGGACCACTGTCGATTCAACCTTCTAGAACGATCTTATGTCTCCTCAAAATTTAAATGGTCTTTAAAAAAAAAATTCCTATCATAAATTAAAATAATATCCACTTGCTTAAATTTTCTTTCTAAAATTTTTATTTCATCCCCAAAATGTCAGGCTCACAGTGATTTAGTTTTCATAAATTTTCCAGTAGTTAAATCTATAAGACTAAGTCTGCACTAAGCATTTAGCAATTAAATATTTTAAGTAGTATAATTATACATAAAAGCTGTATGATAGAATGATTATCCATAGTTGCTATATTCATTCTAGAAGTTTCCAATGAGTGCCTTTTATGCATGTATGCTATTCTTAAAAAAAAAAATCTGTGTGGATTATCATCTTAATCAATTTAAATTCTTCTTCTAAATTGTAAGAGCTATAGGCAATATTTTGTTAAAAAAGAAGAAAGCAGATCAGATACAAAGAAACCAGATATTCAAATATTTGATATTGTTTAAAATGAGACATTGCATTTGAGTATAACAAAGATAATTTTTTTTTAAATTTTGTATAATAACCTACAGAGTCCAAAATCACACCATGTAAATTTAGAGTAAGAATTAGGAAAATAATGTTTTACAAAATGTTTGTGTATATGTTTCTGTCTTAGCAATGAAGTAAATTTTCAGTGATAAATTATCCTGCACTTTGGATTCGGCTTCTAATATAAGTTTCTATTACTGATGAGTAGTTTAGAGAATATTGACATTTTTAAATCAACGGACAAAATATTTTATCTCAAACTTTATGCTTCAGGAGGCATGTAGGTAAGAAAGATCAAGTCAATGATGCAACATTTCATTGAGCACCATTAACCGGTATCCTGAGTTTATGAGGGGGAAAAATAGAGTAATACTCAGATTATGGTAGGGTTTCTTATGAGTGTTTCAATTAAAAATATGCAACCGTGATATCATCGAGCTAAAAATTGGTTCTGCCTGACTGAAGCTGAGGCCCACTGCACTGACTGTATTTATACCCAATTATCGAGCTATGACCCTTGACTTCCCTTTAAGGCTGTCTGCCAAAAAACTGAATTAAAACACAGCTTGAAATTCAGCCAGTTTCCAGAATTCTCCCTAATGGAATGGATTCTCTATGCTGCATGGCACAGGAGTAATGTGATGGAGTTCTTTGCACTGGTATTCAGGGATCACAGCCCCTTGCTCTATAATATGACCATCCCTGGGCTTGCCAAAGTGGAAAACTGTCCACCCCCAATTAGGATCAGACAGAAAAGAAAAAAAAAATCTATCACTTTGATCTGATAGTGAATATGCTCCATTGGACTGAAACAGGCATGCATTTTGGACAGTTCAACAACTGGTTTGTTATGCAACATGCATCAAATGACTTCTCACTTTCTTACCTGAGAAAAAAACTAAAAGGAAATATTTTCAAGGAATCATAATCTAAACCTGCAATAGAGTACTTTGAAATAAATGCACAGAATTAATTCTATATCTGATGAATTTAAGTAGCATGGTAATAGATTTTTTTTTTTTTGAGTATAAGATTAACCTAACTTTCGTAGATTTGTTATAGATTTTGCAAATGTTTTAAGTTTTCCCAACAATAAAACAATAAAAATACACACACATACACACTTTCTGACTTTATATATGTGTGCTTATCTCTGTGTATAGATAGATAGGTAGATATAAAATCATCTTTTGAGTTTCTGTTCATTTTGATACCTTTTTGTGTCACTTGAAATACAGTGGCTAGGGGCTAGTGGGTGGCTTAGTCATTAAGTCATTGGACTCACACATGGCCAACTGTGGTTTGAGTCCCAGACTTGGCAGCTTGAAACTTATGCTGGGTGTATGTGCGTGCATGTCCAAAATTCTAGGCGTATAATGCAAGAGAGTGGGCTACGGCATGGCCGTCCCCCTCAGGGAGTGATTTCTTGCTTTCTCTCTCTGTCTCTTAGGCCAAGCAGCACATGTACTCTATGCAAAAATCTGTCTCTTAAAAAAATCATAACTTATTTACAACATGCATGGAAACTTTCAACAATTTTTAATAGAGTAATAAAAATAAAGTAAATTTTCTAAAAGCCACATGCAGAGTAACGCTTATCCAGTTCATTATATTCTGAAGTTTAGTGATTATTCTATTGGGAGATTGCTACTAAATCACCAGTAATGATAATTTGCCCTTGAGTAGTCAATGTCCAATGCTTTACCTGGAGAAGCATTACAGAAAAATGTACCAGTTTGGGGACAGCCCATGTTGTGGTGGTGAAGGCAGCTTGATCCCAAGTGACCTACTGCACAGTTCTAGACCTAGTGGCTTGAAAAACATATTCATGATAGGAAAACTCATTTGCTATGCTGTAGTGATACCCAGTGATTGAATGTTAAAAAAAAATTATATATGTTCTAACTACTGATTAAAGCGCATAGATGTTATAATTATATATCGTGATCCTTCAGTAATCCACTAATGTAAAATTTAAAAATAAATTTAAAAACACAGAAAAACATGCTTGGTCTATGTGTGCTCAAAATTCTGAAAAGAGGAAAAGATGGAGAACGGACTGTGGTGTGACCATCCCCCATCGGGGTGCTTTCTCATTTTCTTCCGTTCTCTCTTTATCTCTCTTTGTTTGTCTCTGGTGAGTGCATGCACACTCTGGCAAAATTTTGTTTTTAATTATTCCTTTACAAAGGCAGATTGAATATCTCCCATAGTTAAATCTCAATATTTCTTCCCAAATTTCTTTTGCCCTGTTATCAGACTTCTGGTCTTTCTTAACTAACCCACACCAGCCTCCATTCTTTTCTATTACAGTCCTTGAGAGTGTAGGACCTACAGATTTTTCTGTTTAAACTCTCTTTCCATTGTTGTACTCATTTTGGGATTCCTGATAACTATGACACTATCTCATAGATGCTTCTCATTGACTATCTTATAATGCTTTGCTGGCTCCTATAATTGATCTTAAAAATCAAAATGGGAAACCACACTCAGCTTAGACATTTAAAAAAAATAAAACATTGTAAATCCAAATACTACTCCTTAAAATTTTCTTTCTGGTGGACCAGTCTGTTGGCATATTTTGGTAGCCAACTGAACTGAGTGCTGGAAACCACATGGCTGACTGTGGGTCTGGGTCCTCCGGTCACCCTGGAAATGCACTGGGCATATGTATGGGTACTCAAGATGCTGAGGAGATGGTGGGTGAGAAAAGACTGTGGTGTGCAAAGTCCTTGCTGAGGATGCTTCTCTCTTTCTCACATATGTGCACCCATTCTCCGCCATAAATAAAGTACATTTTTAAATTTATGAAAAATAAAAACTATTTACTTTCTGGAAAGTCTTAAAGTCTAAATTATTCATCCATTAATTTCTTCTTCATTCACTCATTTGTTCTATCAGAAAAAATTTCACAGGCAGTTTATATGTGTCAGGTACTGTGTTAGCAGCTCCTGGTGTTTGTGAATAAAGGAACCAAGCCCAGTCCTCAGTGCTTACACTTTAGTGGCAGGGAGAAAATTAGCCACACAATAACAAATACAAACACATTATCTTAAGTTGCAGTACTGTCATGAAAGACATAGGAAAAAATGCAATGACAAAGAATAATGGGAAAGAAGGAGGAGTATAGATTCCATTCAGATGGTTTCAGAGACTGTCTCAGGAGAGGTGACTTTTAGCTGAGACCTGAAGTATGAGGAGTCTGTGTGGAGAAAGAGGGAGTGAAAGAGAGAGTGATCGAAAGAGAGGTCAGAGGTCAGGGCTGAAGAATGTAGGAGTTGGGACCAGCAGTTAGCGTAATGGCTATGTCGCTGGACTCCCACGTAGGGGACCGTGGTTCAAGTCCAGGACCTGGTGGCTTAAACTCACGCAAGGAGCGTGTGCGTGCGTGCCCAAGATCTCAAGAGGAAAATGGAGGAGAAAGGATTGCAGCATGGCCATCTCCACAGGGGTGGTTTCTCACTTTCTGTCTCTCTGTCTCTCTCTGTCTGGTGAGCACACACGCCCTATAGCAAAAACCTCTCCAAAAAAAAAAGAATGTAGGAGTTAAGCATTTTGCAGGTCAGGAAACAACTTGTGATGATCCCAATGCTACAAAGAGCCTCCTGAATTCTAATACACGTTCAAAGTGTCTACAGGGAGTGATCAAGAGAGTGATGGTAGGGAAGAGATGAAGGAAAAGATGGAGGAAGATAATGGATGAAGGAAATAAAGGAATCAGAATGGAGGGAGGAGAGACAGAAGGAGAGAGCTAGTGATAAAGATGGAGGGGAAGTGATGGAGGAAGAAAAACAGAGGGAATGACAGAGGGAGAGAGAAGGTGATGATAGAGAAGTGTTGGGGAAGGGTAAATAGGGGGAAAGTAATGTAGAAAGAATTAGATAAAGAATTGGCTAGGAGCTGGTGGGTGCTATGGTGTTAAGGTGTTGGTCTCTCACATTGTTAAGTATGGTTTGAGTCCTGAACCTGGTGGTTTGCTTTCTACTCTTCCTCTCTCCCTCTATCCCTCTCCCTTTCTCTGTCTCTTGGTCAAATAAAAAAAAATACTAATAAATAAAATTAAATAATTATTTTTTAGGAAAAGAATTAGGCCAGAATTATACTGTTCATAGAAACAAACCTCAAACTCAATGAATGTTGGAAGAATATATGTGTGATCCTCCTCTGCCTTAAGCCCCCTAAGGGGAATTTTTCTCAACTTTTCTTTCCCTGGCTCCTATTTCCTTCCTTCCTTCCTTCCTTCCTTCCTTCCTGCCTGCCTTCTTTCTTTCTTTCTTTCTTTCTTTCTTTCTTTCTTTCTTTCTTTCTTTTCTTCCTTCCTTCCTTCCTTCCTTCCTTCCTTCCTTCCTTCCTTCCTTCCTCCCTTCCTCCCTTCCTCCCTTCCTCCCTTCCTCCCTTTTTTATTTTGGAGAGATTTTTGCTATAGGGCAAATGCATTCGCCAGACAGAGAGAGACAAAGAGACAGAAAGCAAGAAATCACCCCCCAGGGGGGATGGCCATGCCACAATCCCTTCTCCTCCATTCTCCTCTTGGGATCTTGGGCACACACGCACACACGCCCGCTGTGAGTTTTAAGCCACCGGTTCCGGGACATGAACTGCAGTCTGCTACATGGGAGTCCAGTGACATAACCATGCGCTAACTGCTAGTCCCCCTGGCTCCTATTTCAAGGCCCTGATTTGACTCTACATTAGAGTCTCTGACATCTCCCATGGTCTCAGGTAGTAACTATAGTCCTTCCTTACCAAAGGAACTTTCTACTTAGACCAACCCAGTGAACTCAGCCAAGCCCTGCCTAAGCTGAGGCAGCAAGCAACAGACTGGTGGTCAGGTATTCAGCACCATGTTAGCTCTGATTAGCTTGTCTCTGGAGAAGATGAAAAGGTTTTGCAAGCTTAAATATCTTAGCTTGTGACAACCTAAAACCTTGTTCTTTGGTGTTTATACCATGTTGACACAGCTACACTGGTGTCGTGTCTCCCAGAATCCATTTCCCCACATGGCTCTGGTTCAAGTTTGTCAGAAGAGGGGTTTGCAGGAACTCTGAAGATGAGCTGATGCAGCAGCTACTGCTCTCCTCATGTTGTCATGGTCATGACTAGAGCTGGTGAGAGGCCAGCTCATCCTAACACTCCCTTCTCCATAGGCAGTTCTTTCAGATGCCAGCGCTGTGACCAACAGGCCCACCAAGCCCAGCACCAGGTGCAAGTATAACAGTTCTACTCTGCATTGTCTCTCCAGAAGCTGGTCTTTGTAGGATTTCCATTTTTCTTTGCAGGCTTCAGAGCTTCAGGACGCTAGAAAGTGACTTTTCTCTGATGTTCCTTCTCTACAATTTTATGAGTTTTTTTAAATTTTTTTATTTAACTTTATTTATTCATTTATTTATTTTAATTTGACCAGAGAGAGAGAGACAGTGAGAAAGCAAGCCACCAGGTCCAGGACTCGAACCACAGTTGGCCATGTGGGAATCCAGCATCCTTAATCACCACACCACCTGCTGGCCCCATCTACATTTTATGTTTTAAAGTTTATTTATTTCATTCAGGGTAGAAAGCACATGTGTGTATAGAAGCAAGAGGGAGAAAAAAAGAGAAGCACCTCTAACAAGGTCTGTTCACTCTTGAGAATACATATAAGAGAGAGGTATTTTTTAATTAAAAAAATATTCCATGGGGTGGTGGGGGTAGGGCAAGAAAGCATCCTCCAGTGGGGAATGACCCTTCTGCGATCTCTTTTCTATTTCTCCCTAGGGATTTTGTGCACACATGCATACACATCTGGTGTGTTTCTTAAGCCTCCAGGGACTCGAACTATGCAGTTGGCCATTTAGGACCCAGTTGCCTTAACCACCTGGCCATAGGTCGGCCCAAAGATAGGTGTTTTTTGACAGGGTTTTGCCATAGAGCCTTCCTGCTCTATCCCTTCCCAATTAGCTATTCACGATTTGGTTAAGGGTCCAGAGCTTTCTCTGAGGGAAGTGTCCGCTTGTAATACATTTTTTTTTCAGATTATTTATGTCTATTATCAATAATGTATCTTATAATTTTACTAACAACAAATGAAAGCAAGGGGATAGTTTTTTGTCTTTAGTTTTTTTGTGTGTTTTTGTTTTTGTTTTTGTTTTTAAGAGAGATTTTTGCTATAAGGTCTGTGTGCTCACCAGAGAACCAGAGACAGGCAGAGAGGCAGAAATGAGAAATCACCCCCCAGGGGTGATGGCCATGCCACGATCCCCTCTCCTCCATTCTCCTCTCAGAGTCTTGGTCATGCACACACATATGCCAGGCTTGTGTTTTAAGCCACCAAGTCCAGGACTTGCCACAGTTGACTACTTGGGAATCCAGCAATGTAACCATTATACTATTTGCTGGTCCCGGGGACAGATTTGTTTTAACATGACACAACTAAAACTAGATCAACAGTCATTACATGAAAACAATTTTTTTTTTTTATGTTTATACAAAACTAGACACTTTTCTTGCTTAAATACCCCTGGAATAAGTGAGTCATTACCGAGATATGTTAATCCTTTCAATTCTTTGCCAAGTTAGTATTTTGTACCCTCATAGTTCCTGATCCTTCCCTCAAGAAATATGTTGGCCCATGAGCCAAGAACGTGGATGTGCCAATGAACTTAAGCATTCCAGTGTCTGGAAATAAACAAGAATTGAAAATGCTCAGCTTACTTTCAGCTCATTGAAAAGTCCGTTACTTCCTTTTACTTAGGTAACTAAAACAATGCTACCTGACTCCACTCTGTCTCCATCTTATGCCATATGAATAATGTTTTTCTATTTTTGTTCCAGTTGCCAGAGGGTGTGAGTGCCATCAAAGAGATAGAGAACAGGAAGAAAGGAAAGGGAAGAAAGCACTCTCCATTGAGATGAGGTTATGCTGCAATCCATTCTCCATTTCTTCCCCCTGTCAGGACTTGGGCATGTAGTTACAGGAGCCCAGCATACCTTTAAAGCTGCTGGGACCAGGGTTGCACTATGGTTGACTATATATGTGGGACCTGGCTTCCTTAAGCAATAGGTCATGGCTGGCCTTCAGTGATATTTTATCTTGAAAGAAGTTGGAATGAGAGAAATGTAATGCATTCTGAGCACAAAACCATTACAAGGCCTATTGTTTTATCTTCCAGAATTTTTTTTCTCTTAATTGTGGTAAGATACACATACACATACCATTTCTCATTTTGGTACTACAAGCTCACAATTTAGTCCACTGCCATTATTGTGCAGAATTCATCACTAGACATCCGTCGCTGTCCATCTCTGACACCATACAATACCTCATTGTCCTCTCTCCCATTGTTCTCTATGATTTTGACTCTTCTATCTCATGTAACTGGAACCATCCAATATTTGTCTTTCTTGATTTGATTTATTTCATTAAACAATGTTTTCAGGGTTCACCCATGTTGTAATACCTTTCATAATTTTATTTGTTTTATGGCTAAATAATATCTCATTGTATATATCAGCCACATTTTATTTATGAACATGAGTGTAAAACTGGTTGACTCTCGCTTTCAATCTTATCTTCCTAAGTTTTAAAATGATAGAAATAATTTATGTCAACATGTGTATGTGCACACACACATACACACACACACAAACACACACACACTACAAAATGTGGTGAATAAAAGAGGGCTTTGGGTGACCATGCTGGCAAACTTTTGGCAGCACAGGAAGTTCATCCTTCCTGGTAAGATCATAGACTGCCCATAGTTTATATGTATTGAAACCAAGAGATCCAGAGAAGGAAAGTGACCTGTCCAAGGTCACAACCCGTTAAAATCGCTCCACTCTATCTGAGGGGCTATTCCACCACACAGTGCTGATTCTGAATGTTCTTGCTTAGACCCTGTAGACCATAGTGAGAAGCTTTGCTGACCATAGTGAGAAGCTTTGCTGACCATAGCAAGGAGCTTTGCTGTCATTTATCAATCCTATATTTCCCAAGCTAGTTTTCATATAAATTAAGGATTTTAACTCTTTCAGAGAGACAACTGCACATCCATGTTTATCACAGCATTGGTCATAATAGCTAAGACACGGAATTAATCTAAGTGCCTAACTACAGATGAATGAAGAATATGTGGCCAATATACATAAAGGAATACTACTCATTTATAAAGAACAGTGAGATCCTGTCATTCAATACAAAGTAGATGAATCTAGAAAATTTAACACTAAATTAAATAAACCAGATTATGACAGATAAACGTGGTATGTCCCTGTTTAACATATACGGAATGTCTGTACTTTATGGCAGAAAGAGAAAGAGTCAAAGCCATAGAATCCTATAATTCTACAACGGCAACTGCTGATACCAGAGACTGTAGGGGAAAGGGTGGAGGGTCTCAGGGAAAAAAAGTTTAACATATGTAAGAATGCATGTAAACAGGGCAAAATATGCTATGGGAGTATATAAAACAACAGGGAATAAAAGGGAGCTGTCAAAAAATATATACATATACATACATCAAACATGTGAAATGTAATTAATGGTCTTCATTAAAAACCATGAATATGGCAACAGCCTTGACTTTACTATCACACACTGTATGCATGCTTATAGAAATCGTATCGTACCTCGGGACCAGCAGTTAGCATAAAGGCTATGTCTCTGGACTCCCATGTAGTCGACCACGGTTCGAGTCCCGGACCCAGTGGCTTAAACTCACATCGGGTGCGTGTGCGTGCGTGTCCAAGATCCCAAGAGGAGAAGGGAGGAGAAGGGACTGTGGTGTGGCCATCCCCCCTGGGGGGTAATTTCTCGTTTTCTGTCTCTGTCTCTCTCTCTCTGTCTGGCAAGCACATGCACCCTATAGCAAAAACCTCTCCAAAAGAAGAAAAAAAAATCGTATTGTACCTCACAAGGATGTACAAGTACATACAAATTAAAAAATTATAAAATATCATCATTTAAAAAATAACTATAGATCTTTTTCTGGTTCACTTAGTCATGCTATTTATTCATTTGATGAAACAAGTTTGTTTCATGATTGACAATTATGTGGGGGTTGGAGAGAGATTGTTGATGTTTTGCACAGAATTTTACATATTCACATATATTTTGTCAGTGTTCACTTTTTCATATATTGTGGTCTCTCCAAAGATAAATATATTCAAGTTCTCAGAGAGGTTATGACCTCGTGTTTGTGATTTGAACTTCTTTCCCATTAGACTCATTTACTTCAACATCTCTTCTGATGGTTTAAGAATACCAGGTTCTTTTTTTTTGGAGAGGTTTTTGCTATAGGGCGTGTGTGCTCGCCAGACAGACAGATAGAGACAGAGAGACAGAAAGCGAGAAATCACCCCCCAGGTGGTTGACCACACTGCAATCCCTTCTCCTCCGTTCTCCTCTCGGGATCTTGGGCACGCACGCACACTCACCCGGCGTGAGTTTTAAGTCACTGGGTCCGGGACGTGAACCGTGGTCGACTATGCAGGAGTCCAGCAACATAACTATTATGCTAACTGCTGGTCCCAAGAATACCAGGTTCTTGAGACTCATGTTTTTATATGAAATAGCCTGGGTGGATGGAGTCACAAGGAGAAATCGAATGAATCCCATTTTTTTGCACTTTGAACTTTTAGTACATGAAGACTTGGGAATCATTTCATGCCTAAAGGGTCTGTTCTGACCTTTGATATAGAATTTCATAACATGTAATGTAATTATAGTCAGGTAATGAGAGCTGAGGAGACCTCTGAAGAGCACTTGTAAAAAGCATATGTATTTTTTCTTTTTTTCTGGTAGGGTTTTAAAGATAAATGCAAACCTTCTTAATGTCCTGCTAATCACTTCTGGGATGGATGACTGAAAAGAAGGAGGGAGAGGAAGAATAAAATATTCTCTAGAACCAAGCCACTCCACTTAGCATTGCCTTGCAAGGAGCAAGGCTATTTTAAATTTCAACATTTACCAACAAATGCTAAATAAAGGTTATGCACTTTCCACATATACAAATATAGCTATTATGGTTAACAGAACACTGCTAACAGAAGTAGTTGCCTGAAATCATATACTTTGGTTATATTCAGGAATGGTTTAAAGTTCATTTTTACACACTTCTCATATTTCTAGAAATCTATTTATACACTGGTTTTGGGGCTGTCACAGAAATTCAGTATATTTTTGTGTCCTTTAATCCAACAAATTTGTTGGAATTTCTTAATGATTATACTAATTTTTCTGAAGATTCTTTTTATTTCTCTATGTGGACAATTTTTTCATCAGAGGATAATTATAATTTTCTACCCTTTCCTATACCTCAAGTCTTCATTTCTGGTTTTTGTTTTGTTTTGTTTTTTGTTTTTGTTTTTTGGCTATAGGGCACGTGCACTCACCAGAAAGACAGAGAGAGATAACGCAAGAAATCACGCCCCCAGCAGGGATGACCACGCTGCAATCCCTTCTCTGTTCTCCTCTCAGGCTCTTGGGAATGCACACACATGCAGCTGACATGAGTTTAAGCCACCGGATCTAGGACTCGAACCACAGTCGACTACATGGGAGTCCAGCGACATAGCCATTACACCAACTGCTGGTCCCTCATTTCTGTTTCTTGAAATTCTGTGCCAGCTAGGACTCATAACATTGAATGAAACTGCACATCTGACCCTTTTTTGAAAAGTTTTCTAAGGTTTAACCTGTAAATATGATTAAGGGTAAATAAATACTCTTTTAAAAATAGTAAGTTTTAAAATTTATATTATTATTATCATTTTAAATTTGCTATAGGGCACATGTGATCACTAGAGAGAGAGAGAAAGTGAGAAAGTAAGTCACCAGGCCCAGGACTCAAACCATGGTCAGCCATGTGGAAGTCTAGCACCTAAACCACCATGCCACCTGCTAGGCCCAATAGATACTCTTAATTCAGTTAAAGAAATTTTTTATCTATAACTTATTGAAATTTTTAAAAAATGAATAGTTTTTTGTATTCTGTATGTTTCCTCTATATATAGTGAGATAATCTTATGCATTTTATCCTTTTTAAATATAAATTTTAAGTATACATGTCTTAGTCAATTTGGCTACTAAAGCAGAGTACCATAGACTAGGTGACTCATAAACTATAGAAATATATTTCTTGCAGTTCTGGAAGCTGGAAGTCTGAGTTCAGGATGCCAGCATGATCAGGTTCTGCTGAGAGCTCTTTCCTGGACTGTAGACTGTGGACTTCTCATAGCCTAGTCTTCAATAAATCCATTCATCTCGTTCATTGAAGGGTCCACACTCATGACCTAGTCACTTCTCAAAGGTCCACCTTCTAATACCATCACATTGGGGCTTAGAATTTCATCATATGAGTTTTGGGAGGATAAGAACATTGAGCCCATAACAGTTAAATGCAGTGATTTTAGTAAATTTACAGAGTTGTGCAAACTAATCTGGTTTAAGAATATTTTCATCGCCCCAAGAAACTCCTTCGTGCCCATCTGCAGTCAGGCTCGGTCATACCCCCAGTTGCATGTAAGAAACCACTATTCTTCTTGGCATATGTTTTTTATGGATGTTTCACATAAATAGAATTATTCAATATGTAGTTTTCTGCATTTGACTTCTTTAATTTAGCATAATATTCTTGAGGTTGGGGCCGGCAGGTAGCATGGTAGATAAAGAAAGTGGATTTCCACATGGCTGACCATGATTCGAGTCCTGGACACAGAGGCTTGCTTTTTTGCTTTTCCTTTCTCTCTGTCTGTCTGATCGAATTAAATAATAATAATATATATATATACACACACATATATAAATATATATACACACACATATATATATATACACACACACACATATATATATAAAATAACAAATGGAGTTAAATAAATAAATAATTATTTTAAAAAATATTCTTGAGGTTCATCCGTTATTGTAGCATGCATCTGTAGTTTGCTCTCTTTTATTGCATTTACCAGTCAATGGACTTTTGTTGTCCATTGCTTCTAGTCTGAGCCTATTACTCTAAATTTTTGATATGGTAAAATTCATTACTCCATTTCTTAATATGAATCAAATCTTGAATGCTTGTTCTTTTTATTTCTCTCTTTTTAAAGCTTATTCATTTTATTCATCTTAGAGACCATGTGTGCATGCCTGAAAGT
>NW_006159565.1:6576995-6594730 GCF_000334495.1 Tupaia belangeri chinensis
GGAAAGAGAAAGAAGAGAGACAGAGGGAGATAAGCACTCTTGAAAGAGTCTAGTCATACCTGATCCCCTTTCCCTGGCCCTCCAGCTTCTCAGGATCATGGGTACATGTGTACACACCCAGAGTGGTTTCAGGCCTACCTGGAGATCTGAAGCTGATGTCTGCCATGTTTCTCACAATACTGCAACTCATTTTGTTACTGACTATGCCAGCAGTCTGAGCTGTTCTTTTCATTGCACTGTCTTTGGGCATAAAGATTACATTGACCTCTTAAATAAGTTTTGAAATGTACATATTTTTTCCAGTTCTTTGAAGTGACTTTATAGAATAAGCCTGTAATGATTTTGAAAGTTTGATAGGAATTCGCTGTGCATAATAGGTCAAACTACCTATTATGTAATGTTGTTTTGTTTGGGCAAAGTCTTACCACCGAATGAATTTATTTTATGGTTATAAGATTATTCAGATGCGGCAATCCTAAGCCACAGTTTGTAAGTTACATGCTCAGTATACTGAAGTTTTCAAATTTATTAGTGCCAGAAGTTGTTCTTACTTCTATATGTAAAATGTTTTCTGACTCTTTTTTCAGTTATAGTATTTTAATTTTCATCAATGCACTATTTAATTAGTTTCAATGGGTATTTGCTCAATTACTATTTCCAAAGAAAGAAACTTTACTTAAAATTTTTTTCTCTTTAATTTTCTCTACTTTCTCTGTTATAACTTCATTAATTTCTACTCCTTAGTCTTCTTTTTCTGTAGTATATTTGTGCTAATTATAATTTTTGTAACTTAGGTAAGCCTTATATTAATTATGTTTCAATCTTTATTTTTTCTAATATTATATATAAAATTAAACATTTCCTCTTAACTATATCTCAAGAATTTTAATAGGTAGTTTATTGTGATTCAGTTCTAAAAGTTTTAAATTTTTCATTATGAACTTTTCTTTGATCTATAAATTATGTACTTTGAATAATTTTGCAAAAGGACAATTATTATTTTCTCTGTTTCATTTTAATTCTTTTCTTAACACTGATCACCATCAAATACATTAAATCTTTTAGTTATTTATATACTTTCTGTCTAACTTCCCCACTAGAATATAGGCATCCTGATGGAAAATTTTTCAGTCTATTTTATTTACTGTGATATTCCCAGTGCCTAAGGCAGTGTCCAGCTCACAGTAGGTCTCAAAAAATATTCATAGAATGAGGACTAACATGAAGCACTGAGCTTTTCTCTCTGGCCTAGAATACGTATCAACTAACTTTTCCTGCTAAAGTCCAGACAGTAAATATTTCAGGCATCATGGAGCACATATGGTCTTTTTCTGTCTTTGAAGTGTTTTAGAAGTTCTTAATTTGAAGACCATATTCAAACAGGTATGAGCAACATTAGATCTGTCAGGTATACTTTGCTGACCTTGATCTAGAATATGGTCAAACATTATAACTGTTCAATGACTGCTACAATAGAAAATACTAGGCTTGACTTTCGAGGATCATGTTTTTACATATTTACTCATCTGTTAATTGTATCATTTGAAGCTTACTTTTTTTAAAAATTAGATTTTTCTCTATTAGTGAAAATGCTATTCCTAAATCCCTTACTAAATTTGTAGATTGATTAATTTCTACTTTTGGATTTATACATTCTGATTGCCTGATAGTATCATGTATTCCTTATGATTAGTATTTCTGTAACTTTCTAATCTGTGTATAGTGTATAGCACTACATTTCTTTTCCTTTAGTAGATTCTTGACATAGGGTATGTATGCTCACCAGAGAGAGGCAGAGAGAAGTAAAGTGAGAAATCACCCCTTAGGAGATACTGCCATTCTGCAATCCTTTCTGTTCTCCTCTTGGGATTTGGAGCATGCACGCACATCCATCCAGTGTGTTATTCAAGACACCAGCTCTGGGACTTGAACCACAGAGTTGACTATGTATGATCTAGCATCTTAACCACCATGCCACCTGCTGACCCCAGCTTTTTATTTTTTTTTCCTTAAATCACTCAATCTCCTGATAATCTCTGGAGTTCGATGGGGTAAATTAGTCTTCTTACTGTGATAACTGAAGTAGCTAAATTTATCTTTAGCATAGGAATGTCTTCACATTTTTATTTTTTCTTTTTTTCCTCTTTTTATTTTTCCTTTGGATTTATTGAATACCCTCATCTTACTCTGTTCAAGTCAAACTTAATATTTCTGTTCTTCGTGATTACTAAACTTTACAGATTATTTTAATCTCCTCCTAAACAATACAAATGCTTTAAATTTGATCTACTTTTCAGTTTACCTGCTATTGTTTTCTGTTTATTTGATTTTGTTTGCTTAATGACACAAAATGTGCTTTAAATTTGTGTTTATTTAGACTTACTCATGTCGCTTTTTTCCACCATCAAGTTTTCTTACATCAGGTACTTTCTCTCACAGATCATTTTAATTATTATTGTTCTCCCTGAGTACATGCCATACTAGGATGAACCTGTTAATTATAAACTTGTTCAATTTTTGCTTTCCTGAAATTGTGTTATTTTTTTCTCTTGCCCTTGAAAGATAACTTTTCTGGATGCACAAATATGCGTTGAGGTTAGTTCATTTGAGCACATCTGAGAAATTCTGCTCTCTGTGCTGTTGAGAAATAGACTGTCAATCGAATTGTCATTTCTTTGTTCATCATCTGTCTTTTTTCTTTGACTGCTATGAAGCCTGTCTCCTTGTTGACATGTCTATGTATTGATTTTTATTTCTTTATCCTTCCTGGGATATATTATGCTTTCTGAATTTGAGGGTCCCTTTTTTTTTTTTAAGACTACAACCAGAAGTATCCTTTTTTTTTTTTTCTTTAGAGATTTTTGCTATAGGGTTTGTGCACTTGCTGGAAAGACAGAGAGAGACAGAGACAGAAAGCAAGAAATCACCTACTGGGGGATGGCCTCACCACAATCCCCAATCCTCCGTTCTCCTCTTGGGATTTTGGGCACACATACACATACACCTTGCATGAATTTTAATCCTTCAGGTCTGAGACTTGAACCACAGTTGGCTAAGTGGGAGTCCAGCAATGTAACAATTATGCCATCTACTGTTCCTGAGGATCTACATTTTTGTAAAAATTCTAAAAAATTCTTAGCCTTTAACTCTTTGAATATTGTTTTTCCCAACTCTTTTTTTCTTATATATTGTAGTAATCCAGATTAGTTGTATGTTAGAGATATTGGCTTAGAAATATTTTCTACCTCCTTATCTTTGTATATTGCCTTCTGGTCCAATTTCCTTAAATCTATTTTTCAAGTAAATTATTATTTCTTTAAGTGTGTCTAATACATGGTTTAGCTAATCTATTACTTTTGTGTTTTGTTTTTACTTTCAATGATTATGTGTGTCTATTCATTTAGGTACTTATTAAATAAACAAGAGAGAGAGAGAGAGAGAAACCACCACCAGCAGGGTCTTGATGCTGCAATTCGGCTCCAGCTAGCCCAAGATCATCGGTACGTGTGTGCCTGGCATGCTCTGGAAGGTCTCTCATGCAAACCTACATTTCCATGTGTGTCAGCATCACAAAGTGTTATGTTTTACTGCTATGCCCTGTTTAGCATATAAATGTGCATGTGTATGTGTGTGTGTGTTTGTGTGTAGTATGTGTGTGTGTTTGTGTGTGTATTCAAGAAGTTCTATTTGAAAACATCTACCTATTTTTATGTTTTATGTTTATGTTTTATGTTTATTCTATGTTTCATTTTTAACCGTATCTATTAGTTTTAAAAATACTAAATATACTATTTCTTATCCTATATATCACAATTTCAAAATCTATACCATTTAGGAATTCAATTTATTATTTTGCTGTTGTTTGGATTTCTGGTGGTTGTTTTCGTCTTGCCAATCTATGATGAATTTTTTTCTCCCTTTAATTAGCGTGTTTTTTGTGGTATCAGATTACCTCTAGCTAACCTGTGAGAATCCACAGGGAAGCTTTCTTCAAGAAGCATTTACATCTGTCTTTGCTAGGATCCAGGGAGCAGTTTGAAAAAAGAAACATTTTTATTTATATACTAAAGGTTTGAACCAGAACTCTGTGGAAGAAAAAGATACAAGTTCCCAGGAGAGAATCTTAGTTTTAGCATTGCTTTTGTTTTCCATTTGGAGTTGAAATGGAGATAATTGGGTTTTATGGCATCTCCCTTTGCTGGTAGGTGGATTTTGTTCTTGGCCCATCCTTTCACCATGAATGTAGTCCTGTTAAAGCCCACTTTGTACAAACATCTTAGATTCAAATGTGCCCTGAGTAGGTTCAAGTTCTAGTCTTCCATTTTCTCTATGGCTATTCATTCTTAAAAATGTGCTCAAGTCATCCTGAGCTTCAGGTCTAACTTCACATTCCTGTTAGTTCATAGTCTCTTTGTCGTTATTTTTTTAGAACCTTTACTTATTTAGAATCTCAGCAATTTATTTACAAATCTATTTTTATTCAGTATCAAAATGTTTCTCAGCTGTAGGACTCTTCATACTACCTAGTCATTTGTACTATTACGACAGTAATCTGTAGTTTTAACTTTTTTATTTTCTTCCTAAAATGGTCTTTAATTAGCACCACTATTTTAATATTATGTACACCTCTACCAGCAGATAAAATTTTAGTTTCTGAACATTAAAAACATTAAAAATGCTTTTGACTCAACTCCTATACAGCATTAAGTTCCAAGCAGTATTGATAGGTAAATCTAATAAAAGATTTTATGTTAATTTTGACTTTGAGTTTTCTGAATGTTGAAAGATTAATTCTACGCTCTGTTAGAACGTTGATGAAGAAACTCTTCATTTCAACAGCTATGTAGAAATTAAGTACAGCTGACAGGTTTCAGAGACAAGCATTCTAACTGGATTTTTAGAAGAAACAATGGATTTTCTTCTCTTTACTGAAAAGATCCTTGTCTATTGAGAGAATAAAATGTAAATTAGTGAGATAATGCAGTTGATCCAACATCTAATAGTGTTTTTTAAGAGAAAAATAGTAATTTAGTATTCTCTCTTCCTGCATATGCCAAGCCATAGACTATTGCAACTTATTTTTATGTTTACTAACAACCCATGTAGAAGAGACAAAATGTATAGATCTTATGAGGTTCTTCTTGGTCTAAGATATGAGAGGACACATAATGTCTTTTCATGTGAGTGCAGTCGTTAATATATTATTAATTTAATTGTGCTAATTAAGTCAATGCAATTTAATTTAGACATAGCTGATATTATTGTCAAAGGACCTATTAGTGAGTTTTTAATTTACAATATAATTTGTGCTACCAACTGTGACAGTCATTTTAAGATATATTTAATTTAGCCTTTACTATGACCAGGTGAGACTGTATCATTTTGTATACTTAGAAATGGAGACTTAAAGCATAAACTGACATGTGGAGTCCATTGGGCAAAGAGGGGGCAAAACTAGTATTTGAAAGAGCACTATCAATCAAAACGTCTGCTCATTAGATTATACTTCCTGAAGTGTGCTGCTTTATGTGTATATATGCTTATGTGTGTCTATGTGAACATGTTCATAAGCATATCACTTTAAATCATCCACTCTTGGATCAATGTGGACTTCTTCAAAATTTCTATTTCTTTGGTAAGAAAAACACTCAAAAACTCTTTATAAACACAGATTCAGGGCATATAAGATTAGCTATTGCTTGCTCCATTTAAACAAACATAAATAGTATTTCCTAGAATTGTTACAGATCAGAAATTAGTAACAAATTCTTTATTCAGCAAAATGTGGATCCATATCCAAAGACATACATACAAATATTATCTAATCAAAAATAATTATGGGTTAAATTAGTATTATTGAGTCTTTCTCTACATGGGTAGGGGTAGGAGAGTATCTAAAAATGAGATCATGTCTATTTTCTGTCCTATTTATGCTTGTCATAAAGTATCAGGTCACTAATTTTTGAATAAATTAATACTTTGAAGTGTGATACTAAATGAGGTCCTAAGAATAAATGATAAATATGACTAGTATTTCTTCAGGAAAAAAAAAAAGAGGGGAGTAAAAGATTGTTTCTCTGTTAAACTCTTCAAATAAATCAAACTTGGAAAATTGCCTTAACCTGCAACAAAAAGTGGTTTTTAAGATATTCTTAATGGCCTTGCTAGTTTTAAACTGCCTTTTCCAGGTATTTGGTGGGTGTTCCATGGTCTTCTGAAGATACAGCCAGAAAGTCTTCAGGCCTAGAAGCATCGGGCATGATAACCTGCACCTGCACCCCTTTAAGGAATGTGGAGCTAAGGTCTGCAAATCTGAGCATCTGATGTACTTAGAGTCGTAAAACTCTAATTTCTTCATACCTCATTTCATATATTTGCTATTGGGCATATGTACTTGCCAAAGAGAGAGAGAGAGAGAGAGAGAGGTCACTCCCCAGGGAGTTAATCATGCCACAGTCCCTTTTCCTTCATTCTCCTCTCAGGATTTTCTACACAGATACATATGTTCCCAGTGTGATTTTCAAGCCATGAGGTCTGGAACTCAGACCACCCATTTGGCCATTTGAAATCCAGCCACCTTAATCTCCATGCCAGCTGCTGGTACCATGCCTTCTTACAAAAATTTTTAAAAAATTTTAAAAATAGGGAGACCAGCAGTTGGCACAGTGGTTAAGGCACTACAGACACCCACATGGCTAACCATGGTTCAAATCCCAGACCTGGTGACTTGCTTTCTCACTTTCCCTCTCTTTCTCTGTTTCTCTCTCTGGTCAAATTAAAAAAAAAAAATAAGTGAATAGAAAAATAAAATAAATAAATAATTTATAAATTTTTTTTAAAATAAAAACTTACTTCTCCACCATGAATAATATTTATGATGAGACATAATACATGATGGATTACATAACAAATTGGGAACCCACAATGTGGGAGGGAGGAAAAAATCTTCCTTTCAGGACATTCCAATGAGGAGGTATGAATAATTATTACTTAAGAGTCACATGTAGCAGGGACCAGCAGTTAGTGTTAATGGCTATGTCGCTGGACTCCCATGTAGTCAACTACGGTTCGTGTCCTGGACCCGGTGGCTTAAAACTCACACTGGGTGCGTGTGTGTGCGTGCCCAAGATCCTGAGAGGAGAATGGAGGAGAAGGGATTTCGGGGTGGCAATCCCCCCAGGGGATGATTTCTCACTTTCTGTCTCTCTGTCTCTCTCTGTCTTTCTGTTGAGCACACGTGCCCTATATAGCAAAAACCTCTCCAAAAAAAAAAAGAGTTACATGTAGCCAGAGATAAGTTTAGGTAGGATATTTTACCCACCCTACTCTTTCAGAAAAGAGTTAGACAACATTCTGACTTTCCCATCTGTGACATAGATATATATATAAGTATTTGCTGCTCCTAGTTCCACACAGGGAGCTCCTGAATTACATTTCCTGGTTTATGATAAAGGATGCAGCTGAACAGCCATGTGCAGAAAGATGTAGGATGAGGTCTAGAAAAGTCACTAGTATAGGAGCTTCTATTTCTGTGGAGTTGGGATGCTCCACCTTCCCAACACATAGATGTTTTCATCAATCCAGAAGCTCTCTAACCCCTGTAATGTCTTAAATGTACAGGTGTTAGGAGTGTCTAACCTTTGTTCATGACCTCAGTTTCTGACACAGAGCTCTTGAAAAACCTTGCAATTTCCTGAATGATGGGGCTAATAGGAGCTTCTTACACAGAGCTCCTGAGAGGAGCATCTTTGGTTCTAACAGGGGAACTATTTTTTTTTTTTCCAAAGAGGTTGTTTGCCTTAGGGCATGTGCATTCACCAGAGAGCGAGAGAGACAGAGACAGGGGAGAGGGAAAGTGAGAAATCACCACCCAGGGGGAAGGCCATGCTGAAATTCCTGCTCCTCCATTCTCCTCCTGGGATCGTGGGTACATATGCTTATGTGCCCGGAACGATTTTCAAGCCACTGGATCCAGGATTCAAATTGTGATCGGCCACATGGGAGTCCAGTGATGTAAGTACTACACCATTTCCTGGTCCCTAACCGGGCAACTTTTGATGAGCCCTTAGATAACTCTAGGATGGAGCCTAGTCTTCATAAAGACTAAGCCATGATTAGAAGCTTAGAATTTCAACCCCTCTCCCCATCCTCTGGGGAGGGGACAGGGCGAGAGATTGAGTTAATAGATAGGCTATGGCTACATGACAATTCCCTAAATAACAGGATTCAAAGGTTTTCTGAACTGATAGAAAACACATGCTAGGAGGGTAGGGTCTGCCACTGCTGTGGAGATAGAAGATCCTGTGCTTGTGACCTTCCTAGGACTCATTCTACATATGTGTTCATCTGGCTGTTCATCTGTATCCTTTATAATAAACCAGTATGTTTGTTTATTCATTTATTCATTCATTCATTTTGAGAGATTTTTGCTATAGGGCGTATGCACTCCCCAGAGAGACAGACAGAAAGTGAGAAATCACCCCTCAGGGGAGACGGCCACGCCAAAATTCCTTCTTCCCCATTCTCCTCTCAGGATTTTGGGCACATGCACACATGTGCTGAGCATGAGTTTTAAGCCACCAGATCTGGAACTCAAACCATGGTCAGTCAAGTGGGAGTCCAGAGATGTAACCATTACAAAGTTTAAATAAAGTGTTTCCCTGAGTTCCCTGAGCTGTTATGGCAAATTATCAAGCCTGAGGAGGGGATTGTGGGAACTCTCAGTTTATGTCTAGTCATTCAGAAGCATGGGCGTCCCAGGACTTGTGACTGCCATGTGCAGTGGGAGGCAGTCTTGTGAGATGGAGCCCTTCACCAGTGGAGTCTGTACTGACTCTGGGTAGGGCCTGAATTGAATAAAATTGTAGAACATCCAACTGGTGTCCACAGAGAACTGAAGAAGTGTGTGGTGTATATAATTCACACATCTGGTATTAGAGTGATTGAACATAGAGAAATTATTTTTCCTTTTATGTTGCCAGACAAACACCAACATATATGACTAATATGAGCCTCACAATCAAAGTTGAAAGGCTTTCCAGATCATTTCTGGAGACTTTCCTTGGACTCCATGGGTAACAATAGCAGTGGGGTTTTCATAGGTCATGGGCAGTGACCTTTATTGTTGGGACTCTAGAATTTCTATAACAGTATCAGAGCAATAGTTAATAGACTTATTTGGAAGTTGGATTTGCTAAAATGCTTTAATTAGACTGTGTTATTTGAGGTAGGTGGAAAAGAGATGGCAGAAATATTAAGCTGGGAGCACTGAACAGTCGTGCAGTGGTGAAATGCATGTGCATTTCTGCAAGACTAGCCCATGTGGGAAGGTTCTAGGTTTGCATCCTGAGACCTTCTGAGTATGCCAAGCCCATTCGTGCCCAAGATTCAGAGCTGTCTGGGGGAAGGGGTGCATCACAGCATCAGGACTCTTGGGAGCACTGTTTCACTCACTCTTTGCCTCTTACCACTCTTGCTCATGGAATAAATGAATAAACTTCCAAAAAAAAAATGCAGAGCTGAGCAGTGGAAAACTACAGACATCCCCAACTCTCATTTGGCATTACTACTGTCTCAGGGCCTTTCGTGAAATGGAACACCTTTCAATGGCTCATAATACTAAAAACTGAACTAATTTCAAATGTTCAACACTAATGGATTTTTGATACTGAGTGAAGAAATTTAAATTAAAATTAAAGGTTCTAATGGGTAATGGAATACATGCCAATCAATATCTACATATGTTTAACACATGTTAAATAGTTAAAAATGTTATTTCTCCTTCATCTGAGACAAAAAATCTGAAATTCTTCAGTGTCTCTCATTGCTCTTAGAATAAAGACCCTCACCCTGAACCTAGTTGACTAGATGCTGTCAGACAGTGTCTACTCAACTGCATTCCCATACTCATCTCAACATTCTCTTCTTCTCTGCCCTGCAGACATGCTGGCCTTATTGCCATTCCTGCAATGAATCTTTCTACTAGGCAGGCTGTTCCCACTCCCTGTAATTCTCCTCTTATCTCTCTCTTTAGCTGACTGACTCCTACATAGGACTTCCACTGGGGTCAAACATCATCTTCAAAGAGAACGTTTTTCTGATCACCAACATCCACCTAGACAGCCCTCTAAGTGGTACCTCCCTGATGTTCTCTCATACATTTCTCTTGTTTCTGAAATAAGCAGTAATTATTATATTTTGTGTTATCTGATTGATATCTATCTTCCTTTCCTCTGCTCCACCTAGCTCCATATCAAAAAGCCCAAGTGAGCCATATGTATGCCTGTTTTGTTCTCCACCAAACACTCAGTGCCTACTACACAGTAAGTATTCAATATTTATTTTGTTGAATAGGTGTCGCTGAACGACCAGTAAAAGTTTTCTAATAGAAATTCACTTTACTCATCAGTAAGTTGATGCCCTAAGAACTGAAATGATATTGTGACTTAAGTTCATAAACATTGGTAAAGACAGCTACAGATTTATAGACAAAGATAACAGCCAACATTTTTGCAAACCTACTATAGCCAGATTTCTGCAAAATTATTATAACTCATTTAGTTTTCACAATATTCCTGCAAGGCAGCTACTATAATCTCTCCCTTTTACATATAAAGAACCTGAGACAAAAGGAAATTAAAATGTGTTATAGAGACCAGCAGTTAGCGTAATGGCTATGTCACTGGACTCCCACGTAGTCGACCACGGTTCGAGTCCTGGGCCCGGTGGCTTAAACTCACGCCAGGCACATGTGCGTGCATGCCCAAGATCCCAAGAGGAGAATGGAGGAGAAGGGATTGCAGCGTGGCCATCCCCCTTGGGGGGGGAGTGATTTCTCGCTTTCTATTTCTCTGTCTCTCTCTGTCTGTCTGTCGAGCGCACGCACCCTATAGCAAAAAAGACTCAAAAAAAAAATGTCTGGTTATAAATAGAACCAGAATTCCAGCCAGATGACCAATTCTCACTCACCATGATCTACCTCTCATAGAAATACATGAAGACAAATAAAAAACTTTCTGTGTGTCTATACTGATGTGAAAATAGAGGTAGATTGACATACAGACCCTGCATTAGTCCCCCACCCTAACCTCCCTGACCTTTTCTGTACCCATTTCTGTCTGTGGATTCATTAGCCAGTGAAACTGTGGAATTTTTGTCTATGGCTCCTTCTGCTCATATGAAATCACTAAGAAAGTTCTGCCACTTCTCATGCCTGAAGCTTCTTTGACCTATCCTCTTTTCCATTCCATTGTCACTGCCCAAGTTTAGGGCCTTTCTTTTCCTTCTATGTTTTTGTTGTTGTTTTTTTCTTTTTTTAGGTTTTTGCCATAGGCTGTGTATGTTCACCGAAGAGAGGTAGATAGAGACAGTGAGGGGGAAGTGAGAAATCACCCTTCAGGGGCATAGTCACACCACAATTCCTTCTCCTCCATTCTCCTTCTGAAATCTTGGGCATGCACACACACATGTGACCAGCGTGATTTTCAAGTCATCAAGTCTAGGACTCGAATCATGGTCAGCCATGTGGGAATCCAAAAACTCAGCCACCATGCCACTTGCTGGTCCTGGGGATTTTCTTTTTAATACTGCCCTATACAATTACAAAAACTTGTTAGTGTCTCCTCCTTCCCACCATTTCCCCACAACCTCATTCTACATATTCCAAACAAAACATTCATGAACTCCCATCATCACTACATTACAATTTGAATTTTACCTGAACATTCAGTGGCTTTCCATGCTGTGATCTCCACTTACTTTCCTACCCATCTCTTTATCTGTGTCTCTCATGGACTTTGGGCTTCTAGGTCTATGGAAATATTCTAAGAAATTCTACCTACATTTCTTTGCTAATTTATCTTGTTTTATTGAAACACATCTCCTACCCCAGTATTTTCCTAGAAAAGTAAATTCAAATACTTTATTTTTTAAATAATTATTTTATTTAACTTTATTTATTTATTTTAATTTTGACCAGAGAGGGATAAAGAGAGAGAGGCAATCTTTTTATAAATTTGGGCCTCATGAAATAAAGAAAGCTTTCTCCTTCTATTTTGTCTTCCCTAAAATAAAGCAAACCATGCCTTTCTTTTGTCTCTACAACAGCTGGGGTCAAACAGAGGTATAGTGGGGAGGCACAGCAGTCTGAGGGGGCAACACCATATGGGCAGGTTGCCAGTGTAAGCCAGTAAATCTCCATGAGTGCACCAACACAGCCAACCAGGGCTGGCTAAAGAGTAGAAGTGGATCATGGCATTGGGACCCTTTGGGGGTACTGTCTCTCTCTCCCTCATTTTTTGTCTCTCTTACTCATGGAAGAAATAAATAAATAAAAGCTTTTTTTAAAAAAAAAAAGTGGATTATAAATGATCTTTTAATATATCATCATCAAAGAGTACATTTCAATACTATACTTCTATATCAACTCACACTGTTGCATATTTTTTAAAACCTAAGAGTGGTGATTGAACTCTTACTTCTATGAAATTTCTACACCGTCTACATTTGACAAAACTGACTACACACAAAAAGAGAAAGAAAGGCAAGGAATGAATCTACATCAAGGGGAAAAGGACAAGGGGATTTTCCCAAAGGTTCATACTTTCATCAGATAACAAAAGGTACATTTTTCTTAAGGCTTTATCCTTTTTGTTTTATGAAAAGTAAGAGAGAAAAGACAATAGAGATTCTAGGAAATGATTACCTTTATATTCTGTGATTAAGAGGGTTTCAAACATAATAAAATGATATATTACAAGTACAGATTGAATATTGTGTTTAATCTCTAGACAGACATACATTAAATAGAAAAAAGAAATTTTCTTTTTAACTTTGCGGGTGGAAATAAATGCAGTGCAGGTCTATGCATTTGAGGGGCGGGGGGGGGATGATTAGAGTAGCAGGAAAGAGATACAAAAGGAAAAGAAAAGAACCATGGTCAACATCTTCAGATTTTCTGCTGATAAATGTTAATTCAATATACAATGCCTGTCACCCTCTAAGTGAGAAGTCCAAGCTCTTGAATCACTTTCTATTTTATTAGAGTCTGTTTTGCAGTCTATGCTTCAAGTTAATGATCTTATCATAGGATTTCAGAATCACACATTCAGGTAAACAGAGAAATCAATGGTTATCCTCTAAGAACATGAATAAAATTGCAGCAACTGAGTCTGAAATTTTCATTTGCTTTGCAAGCAAATGACCAAGGACTAAGGACATGTATTAAAATGAACTTAACACAATTGCAAATTGAATGTAATATCACTAGCCTCCTAATCCCTCCATTTTCACCACCACATCTTTTTTTTGTTATTGTTGAGATAAAACTAAAAGATTTGGACTTGAAAGGCTCTATCTGAATTTATCCTGTCTTTTACATGTTGAGGTATGTGAGGAGGGCATAGTTTCTTTGTGGAACTCACTTTTCACCTCTGTGAAATCAGAAAGAAAAATGGTGACTGTAACATGAAGTTTCTGTGGGGAAAAGATGGAAGATATAAAAGCATTTGCCAAGCAAAATAAATGCAGGTTACTATTATTATCCTTCTTACTATTATTAAAATTCTTGTAATCATAATTCTTGTCTTATAATTTGAATTATTTCTAACAAAGTGAAAGAGGTGCCTGCCTGGGAGTTATAAAACCCCATACAGGGCCAGCAGATAGCATGTTGCTTGAGGGGCTGGATTCCACATACCCGGCTGCATCATTTGAGTCCTGGATCTGGAGGCTTGAAAAGCACATTGGATGTGTAGGCTTGAAAAGCACATTGGATGTGTATGTGTGCATGCCCAAAGTCCTGAAAGTAAAAATGGAAGAGAAGATACTGGGGCATGATCATCTCCTATAGGGGGTGCTTTTTCACTTCCCTCTCTCTCTCTCTCTCTTTCTGGTAAGCACATTTGCCTTTGGGAAAGTTAAAAAATATATACAATTTAATAGTTACACATTTCAACATCATATTCAAAATCCATTTGAAGCCCATTGGCTAAGAGTGAACAATATTCTCTGTTTGATGTCACTCCTCAAGTACTGTAGTATGATTCAGCATAAGATGATGAAACATCTGTGCTCATTTCTGCACTGGAATGAATAATATGTGATGTGTTTCTAATGGAAGATGTGGAGGAGTGACAGGTGGAGTTGGTCCAAGAGGCAACTGAAGAGTTTAATGAAGGGGCTCTTTTCAAAGGAGCAGGATGATCAAGTGTGCCAAGTGTATACGAAGTAGGAGCCTTTGCCATGTCTAGGCCTAAAAGTGAAAGGGGAAAAAGTGGTTATTGGAACCCACTGGGAACTGTAGCTGGGGGAGAGGGCTGTTTCTTTAGAAGACATTAGCAATCTCCCTCTGCAGGTACAAAAACATCTTGATCTCTCTCTCGTCTGTACTCATATCTTCTGCCAGTGCCTATCAGTGTCTGAGGTAAATCAGGTGATGTAGTCCATGAAGCTCAGTCTCCTGGGGGCACTGAGAGGGTTGTCCAAGGGTGAAGAAGGGCTTAGAGAATAACATACACATCTAGAGTACTAACCCCGATGTATGTTACTATTCAACCTTAGCTATTGAGCTTATCTGAAGAGCTACCAAAAAGGAGAAAATAATCAGAGCACACCTTTGTTATAATGGAAGAGTCATTCAAGGTTCACGGTGATCTTTGTTATGGATGTGTGTTTGTACATACCCTCAACATCATATATTCCTTCATGGGATGGTATGTAGAGGAGGGGATTAGAGGAGGTAATTAGGTTACAATTAGATTATGAGGGTGGGCCTTCATGATGGGATTAGTGCCCTTGTAAGAAAAGGAAGAGAGAATGTTCTCTTGTTTCTCTCACCTGCTCTTCATGAGCATACCTTGAAGAAAAAGCATTTAAGATCCTATTTAGAAGGTGGATGTTTATAGATCAAAAAGAAGTGGGCGGGCCCTCACCAGACACTGAATCTTCCTAAACTTACTTCTTGGACTTTCTAGCCTTCAGAACTGAGAGAAGTGTTTGTCATTTAAGCTCTCCAGTCTATCACATTTTGTTACAGAAGCCAGAACTCAGAAAATCTTTAAAGTTTTCTTGAAATTTTATTTATTTATTTATTTATTTATTTATTTATTTATTTATTTATTTATTTATTTATTTATTTTTAGGTTTGGCTTACAGGGTGAGTGTGCTTGCAAAAGAGAAGCAGAAAGAGAAAGGGAAAGAAAGAAATCCCCCCCCTCCAGGGAGGATAACTATGCCACAATCCCTTCTCCATTTTCCTTTTGGGACTTTGGACATACGGACACATGCACCTGGCATGATTTTCTAGCTGCCAGGTCTGGAACTTGAACTATGGTCAGTCATATAGGAACCAGTGCCTTAACCACCATGCCACCTATTGGCCCCTAAAAATTTAACTAAATAATGATGCAAAAGAGGAACCAGAAGATGGAGTAATGGTTACATTGCAGGACTCCCACATAGTCAACAATGATTAGAGTCCTGGATCAAATGGCTTAAAACTCACACCAGGTGTGTGTACATTATGCCCAAAATCTCAAGAGGAGAATGGAGGAGAAGGGATTGTGGTGTGACCGCCCCACCCTGGGGGGGATGATTTTTTGCTCTCTGCCTCTCTCTTGTCTTTCCAGTGAGCACATATGCCCTATAGCAAAAAATCTCTCTATGAAAAAAAAAATTAACTAATGATGAAAAACAAAAATAATAGACTTAGAATTTGAACACATTGGACCAGTTATAATCACACAGAAGTCACAGCAAAAATAAAGTTCATCTGATACTGATGTAATCATGGGTATTTTTGTTATTTTACTTTTTCCATTTAATTCTGCATCTAGAGGCCAGATAAAAGTAGAAAAAAGTAAAGCATTTGTCTGAAAAGTGTAGCCAACATCACTAAATCTAGATGTGCTGATGGTCTACTAAGATAAGGATGTGAGGAAGGGGACAGGAGAAGAGTAGGAGGATGCTTATTTTCCTCTGAAGACATTTGACCTTCCCCTTCCCCAGGCATTTTAATTCTTTTTAAAAATTTTTTTATTTTATTTTATTTTTTTCTAGAACAGGGAGTAAGGAAGCTGAGACAAATCACTCAAGCATAGAGTGGTTGTCCTAGAAATTCTACATGAAACGGGTTCCAGGAAGGAAATCTTGTAGAAAAGGATTCTTGGGTAATTGACTTGAAGGTGCACAGCACTGTAGGCTATAACTGAGAAGGTCTTAAATTGGGGTCGCTTGAGAGGATACATGATACCTATTATGAGTTAATGGGGGATGAGCCAATGGGGACCAATCTTTCCTAATGAGAAAACCAAAGGGATAAAAAGTTGACGCCATTGATAAAACTACTGCTTGAATTACTAAGATGAACAGTATTAATTTTACATTACTGAAACCTTTTTCTAAGACACTGATGATTTCAATCAGAGAAAAGTCGAAAGTTGAATGAGGAACTGGTGAAATCACTGTGATAGCCAACCTGGGAAATAAAGAGCAAGGCATTTTACTATGAAAAGCAGTCCCCAAGCCACAGCTTTTCTTGACTAATTCTTCCTATTCCTGCTATCACCTCCTTAGTCACATCTCAAAGTAAAGGTAAGAAAGAAGGAAATTGCATATCTGCAAGAGAAAAGAGTGACAAGTTGAACCTTTTCTCACCTGTATGAGTAGCATGATTGGAAATTTTATCTAAGCATAAAATGAAATTTATAATAAAGACCATATATTTTTATTAACCTTTATAAATTATATAATATCCATTTTTTTGTACCAGTAAACTCTATAATTTTTCTAATGTGTTAAATAAATAACTTTTTTTATTTCCCAGAGAGCCTGCTGTTAAATATTTACCAGCAGTCTTGTGGGCAGAAAGGAATCTTGTGGGTAATGGAAATGATCTGTATTTTTATTAGAGTCATAGTTTCATGATGTAAACATTTGTTAAAAGTCACCGAACTATGTATTTAAAATGTGTGCATTTTTTGGTGTGTAAATTATACCACACTTTACCACCTGGCGGTAAAGAAATGCACTGTTTCAAACCTACGCACAGGATGTCTGAGTTAGAGTTAACTACTATTGCTAGTAAGCCACAAAAGCAACACATAAACTCAGCAGAATTCTTTTTTCAAGAGAGATTTTTGCTATAGGGATCATGAACTTGCCAGAGGGACAGAGACAGAAAGTGAGAAATCACCCCCAAAGGGACGACCATGCCATAGTATCCACTCCTCCAGTCTCATGTCAGGATTTTGGGCATGAACGCACATACGCCTATCCTGAGTTTTAAGTCACTAGGTCCGGGACTCAAACTGCAGGCAAGAATGTGGGAGTCCTGCAATGTAACCGTTATACTATATGTTGGTCCCAAGCTGTGCAGAGTTAAAACAGAAACACATTATAAGCCAACTCAAATCCAGTGCAGTGGTTTTTGTTTTGTATTACTTCCCCTTGTGTTTTAAACTGAGATACTGGATATTAATACAGAGATTGAAGTTCTATTAAAAAAAAATACTACTGGGACCAGCAGTTAGCGTAATGGCTATGTTGCTGGATTCCCATGTAGTCGACCACGGTTCACGTCCCAGACCCGGTGGCTTAAAACTCACACCAGGCGCGTGTGCGTGCGTGCCCAAGATCCCGAGAGGAGAATGGAGGAGAAGGGATTGCGGCATGACCATCCCCCCTGGGGGGTGATTTCTCGCTTTCTGTCTCCATGTATCTCGCTGTCTGACGCGCGG
>NW_006159565.1:6594925-6613116 GCF_000334495.1 Tupaia belangeri chinensis
AAAACCCCTCAAAAAAAAAAAAAAAAAAACGCTACTTATGAGGGTGTTCACAAAATTTTCACAAAAAAAATTTGAAACAATAAAATTAAAGGACAAGTTTATTTTGGTGTGAAAATTTTTTGTAATCCAGGGACAGTTTCTCCATAATACACATTTTTCATGAACTTTGAAAAAGATCTCTCCTATGTCTAATTTTATTGCCATTTGTTCATTCACTCATTCAATAAATCATGAACTGTTTCGGGCATTTGGGCTTCTGTGCTGATAAAGCCACTGCTCTTATCTTTAGGGAGTTCTCTTCTGATGGGGGAGAGAGAGAGAGAGTCGTATAATTAGGCAGAGAGCAACTTGCTCCAGTGCTATGGAACCCAGAAGAGGTTCACCTCATTCTGTTTGAGCTCTGCAGGAAGAATCAACAAGTTCCTAAAGATGATGTCTCTGAGGAATAGAAGAGAGATGTTTCACAAGTAAAGAGGAATTGATGGGGAAGGCGGTTCAGGCAGAGGGTCATGGAAAATCGGCATGGTCACCATGAGAGTATAAAGGGCAAGAGAGAGCAGTGAGACAAGAGGGAGGTAGGTAGAGGCCAGGGCCTGGTAGAAGCAAGCCAAACGTGAGACTGGACCACAACTCAATATCTACAAGTGTTTCCAGAATTTTCTGTGGGGGAGCTTACATGATCAGACTCACCTGGCAGATCATATTAATTAGATAACATTATTGATTACCTACAATGAAAAATAGGAGTCTATCCTATACGCTGTTAACAGTTACCATTTTCTAAAGTTCGTTTTGTTCATGATATAGAACATGTGTATGCACATGCAAAAGTGGGAGTCATCCTTGATAGGATCTTGTCATGCTGCAATCCCCTTTCCCCAGCCCTCCAGCTCATCATGATCTTAAACACACACACATACCAAGCATGCTTTGCATCATTCAAGCAAACCATCCACTCTCACCTTTCTAAGAACAGGATTTACTCTTACTGTGAACAATATGAACTGTGAGAGTTGTAAAAGAACCTTTGCTGTCTTGAGGGTGCATTTTGCAAAGCTCTTTTCATCACACCTATAAGTGAAAGAATGAGGAGATTGGGTTGCTAGGAAGAGGTATTCAACTGTGTGGGGGGGCTCAGTCCCTTTCCCCCATATCCTAAGGATCGTTTTTTATTTAAGAAACCTCTTATTTCTGCGAATGGTGTGATGGACTGAATGTGTACGTTCCCCAAAACTTTTATGTTGAAATCCTAATTGGCTATGTGATCACATTAGGAAGTGAGGCTTTTGTTAGGTGGGTAGTTAAGTCATCCAGGGTGGAATCCTCATGAATGGGGTCAGTGCCCTTATACCAGGAACTTCAGAGATTCTCTTTTCATCTTGTAAAAACACAGGAGAAGATGGCATCTGAACCCAGAAGAGGACCCTTGTCTGACCATGCCCGCATCCCGATCTCAAACTTCCAGACTCCAGAGCTGTGAGATTGTTTATAAATCATCCAGTTTACGGCACTTTGTACAGCAGCTTGAGCTGACTAAGACAAGTGGTATAGTCCATTCTGTCTTTAGAGCGACAGCATCAAGGAACTATTTGCACTAAGTGGGTGCCAGGGTATCATTTGCAGTGTTGGCAGGACTTTTCTGCCCCTTGTCAGCCTTTCTTCAATCAGGCTACTCTGCCTCACAGAATGACATTCTAGTCTCTGGCAATTCCATGGAAAGGCTCTTGCCAATGCTTCTGCTAGCCATGCCTGTAAGTCAGGGCGAGGGATGAGAAGAGTGGGTTGCAGGGAAGAGCCGTTCGACTCTGAGAGGGGCCGCATTCCTTTTCTCCACATCCTAAGGGTCCTTACTTTGGACTGGTGAGATGTTGCTAGTATAAAGTGCTGAACTCACTAGGAGTAAATAGAGTTCCTCACAGCCACAGGTAAAAGTAAGGACAAAAGATGGAAGTAAATTACTTGTAGTCAAGTAGCAGATATTCTATTGAACCTTGGCCAAGATAGGGACCTATGTCTAAAAGAGCTTTGCAAAATACACCCTCAGACAACAAAGGTTCCGTTACAACTCTGACAGTTCGTATTGTTCACAGTAAGAGTAACTCCTTTCAACTTTTGTCAAAGTATAAAATACCTATGGAAAAGTACATGTAAGTGTAAGGCTATGGGGATTTTTCACAAGTTGAACATGTTTTTGTCACCAGCCTCCAGACAAAGAAGCAACATATAACCAGAACCCCAGACACCTCTGCACCCATAATTTCCAGGTCCTAGTCACACAAGGAAACTACTATCCTAAAACTGACTTCTGATCACTTCTGAGAGGATAATTTTGTTTGTTTTTCTACTTTTGTGTGTGTGTGTGTGTGTGTGTGTGTGTGATTTCTGATTTTCATATATTCAATGTACATCTTTGTAGGGTACAGTATGATTTGTTAAGGCATGGATGCAGCATAAAATAATTAAATCAAGGGCATATATGCATTCATCTTCATCAACACTGAACTATCAGCACTACTATGTTGTGCCCATTTGATAATAGCCTACTCATATAATTTTTTTAACTTAGGAAGTATGGATTGAATTGTTCATATTATTTACTCTTGGATGATACACAGAAACCTTAATCATTTTGCTTATTTCAAGATTTCACAGAATGCGGGACCAGCAGTTAGCATAATGGCTATGTTGCTGGACTCCCACGTAGTAGACCACGGTTCGCGTCCCGGACCCAGTGGCTTAAAACTCACGCCGGGTGCATGTGCATGCGTGCCCAAGATCTCGAGAGGAGAATGGAGGAGAAGGGATTGTGGCATGGCCATCCCCCCTGGGGGGTGATTTATCACTTTCTGTCTCTCTGTCTCTCTCTGTCTGGTGAGCGCATGCGCTCTATCACAAAAAACCTCTCAAAAAAAAAAAAAAAAAGATTTCACAGAATGGGAATCAGTCAATGTGCATTCTTTGATACTTGGCTTTATTCACTAAAAATGCTTGTGAGACAGGTCCGTGCTTTAGCAATGATCTCATTGTTGCATAGTCTTTCTCTGTGAGTTCCTACTTCAAGTTATTTACCTAGGTGGCTCTAGCAATTTTTATGAGAATTGGCCACAGTGTAGGCCCACTTCTAAATTCATCAGAGGCAATAATTCGGCTTATGTCACTACCAAATATGGGTTCTAGGACATTGTTTAAGCCTCTTTGGAATTCGGGGGGGAAAAAAAACACGAAAATAATTCCATTAGAATGATGATACATATTCTTTTGTAATAAAACAAAGGCCCCTGATTTAGAACAAAATAAAATTAGATGCTAAACTTGTTTTACACACACACACACGCACACACACACACACACACACTCCCCCTTCTTTTATGTAGAAATAATGTTTCCCCATATTTCAGAATTTCCTATGTAAAACATTCTTCACAAAATTTGAACTTTCAATCAGACCTAGTCTTAGATGAGAGATAAGGGAAATTATGCAATAGCAATTTAGTGCTCAATCTCTGTCATGTTAAGATGACAGCACCCGTTGAAAAGAAAGAAAAAGTACCATGAATTAAACTTCTGAAATAAAGGCATTTGATTCATCTCGCATTCGCCATTTAAGAGCTAACCTCTAGGGTTTTGTTCACTTTTTTCCACTCTAATTTACAGCTTGCTCTCCTGGGGGATGCTCTGATTTCAAGGGCATTAAGATATTATTTATTTACATAAGGCCAATTGAGGGTTATCCTGTTCTCAAAAATTAGAGACCAGCACCACTCCTTAAATGGCACAAACATGTTAATCACGTTAAATCTGGGTCTCAGGGTTTGAAACAGTAAGGCTGCAAATCAGAATGATTAACAATGATGACAAAACCAGAAGAAAATATACTCGAAAGAACAGCTTATTATCACTTTTTGCTTGTCTTCTCAAAGATAAATTAATAAAACTGGCGTCTCAGGATGCTTCATTTCAGTCTTTTATGGTTTCAAAACAAAAGATAAATGATTTTCCTTTCTTCTCTTCTTTCCCAGAAACTTTGTTTGTGTTTTTTTAAATAAAGGAATGAAAAGTCAGATGAACTTTGTTATAAAAAGAGAGGGTCAGGAAAAGAGACGTAAAAACAAACAAACAAAAATAATTTGATACAACTTTATTTCTTTGATCACATGTCTCAGTGAACCAGATATGAAAAAACTGGGAGACTAAGCTCTATTATGTCCTGCTCTGATGGTGCTACTTTTGTTAAATTTTGCATTTCTAGAAGCAGAACATGATTGAATTAGCTTTACAGTGCTCAAATAATATGTAAATTTATTTAATTGTCTTACTATCTACAAAACTGAAAAGCTAGGCTTCAATTTTCATGTTCACTGGTACAATAAAGATTACAAAAAATAAACCATGATCAGAACACTCAATATAAATACTCTGTATGGTGCAAAGATTTCAGTAATTACCAAGTTCCCTAGAAATCCTATATTCTTCATGAGAAACAGGGAAAAAATTTAAATAAATACTTCAAGGGAAAGATTAAACAAAGACCAGAAAATGTTATTTATGTGGAAGACATTATAAATATATGAAACAAGCTAAAATTATTTTTTATAAGCTGGTAAATGTATCAAAGTTCTCTGAAATCAAAAATTCGTAGGCTGAAGGTAAATGTAAATAACTAATTTTTAAATGTTTTAAATCATAAACTATATATATATTCTCTGTACTTATACTATTGTTAGTAAGTGCATAATTGTAACGTGCTTTGCACTATTAAATGTCTATGTACAAAAGCACTTATTACAAATACATTGTCTGAGACATCTCAAAAATAGTCACCACTTTAGTATTGGTGATAGTAGTTCTTCAAATTTTCACCACTCGAAACCCACTTGATGGCAACTAGGCAGAAATATAAATATCATTTAGGTGGATTTTTAAAATATTAAACACAAATTTTTATAAAAATAAAATATATTTTATTGATTGATGGATTGCTATAGGGCACACATGCTAGAGAGAGAGAGTGAGAAATCTACATACACACACACACACACATACAAGGAAGATGGCTACAGGGAAATTCCTTCTTCTCCTTTCTCTTCTCGGGATTTTGGACACACATGCACACGATTTTCAAGATAGCAGTCCTGGACTCAAACTGCACAGTTGGTCATGTGAGACCTAGCGCTTTAACCTCCAGGTTGCCTGCTAGTCCTTATTTGTTTATTTTTAAATACACACACACACACACAAGCATATATACATAAAAAAAATTGTCAGAGGGTGCATGTACTCACCAGAGACAGAGAGAGGGAGAGGCAGAAAGCATCCCCTCAATGGAGAGTGATCTCACCACAATCCCTTCTCCATCACTGGTATTTGAGTGTGTGCATGCACACACATACATACACACCTGAAGAGCTTTTCAAGCTGTGAGGGGCCATGACACAAACTGCCCAGTAGGCCATGTGGGATTGAGCTCCCTTGACCATGACACCACAGTCCAACCCAATAAAAAATATTTTTTAAAAAATCATCTCAGGGGTCAGCAGGTAGTGTGGTATTTAAGGGTGCTGGACTCCCATATGGCTGACTCCAGTTCAAGGTGCAGACCTGATGGCTTGCTAAGAAAGAAAGAAAAGGGAAGAAAGAAAGAAAGAAAGAAACCAAGCAAGCAAAAGAAAGAAAGAGAACAAAAGAACGAAAGAAAGAGAGAGAGAAAGAACGAAAGAAAGAAAGAGAATGAAAGAACGAAAGAAAGGAGAGAAGGAAGGAAGGAAGGAAGGAAGGAAGGAAGGGAGGGAAGGAAAGGAAGTTGAATAATTCTGAAAATAATTTTGTATTAGTTTCAGGGAAGCTGTTATTTCCACATTTTAAGTCACAAATTATTAGTATTAAATTATTAAATTATGATTTCCTTCAGATATATCAAGTTTATATCCCATTGGTTTCCTTTTTACCCTTCATATGTACTGTGCTAGAAAAGTTTAGTTTCAAATGAATTATCAACAGAAATACTGGTACCTATTTGGCATTTCTTTCAACTATTTAAGTATCATTGGAATAAAATACTTCTGCCTAGAATTGATGGGTCCAGGTTATTCAAAACACTCAATTCATTGCTGAGGATGTCAACTGAAACAATAGATATGAAACAGAAACGACCTTTATTCATACTGTTGGTGTTACATGAGAATCATGTCTTTTTTTTTTTTTTTTAGGTTTTTGCTAAGGCAGATGCACTTGCCAGAGAGAGACAGAGAGGCAGAAAGTGAGACATCACCCTCCCTGGGGGGATGGCCACGCCGCAATCCCTTCACCTCCATTCTCCTCTCGGGATCTTGGGCACACATGCACACGCACCCAGCGTGAGTTTAAGCCACCAGGTTCAGGACTCGAACCGCAGTAGACTACATGGGAGTCCAGTGATATAGTCATTATGCTAATTGCTGGTCTCAAGAATCATGTTTTTTTTTTACATTATTTTATTTATTTGTTTATTTATTTTAATTTGACCAGAGAGGGACAGAGTGAGAGAGAGAGAGAGAGAGACAGAGAGGAAAAGTGAGAGAAAGTAAGTGACTCGAACCATGGTCAGCCATGTGGGAGTCCAGCACCTTTAACCATCATGTCACTTGCCAGCCTCAAGGATCATGTCTTTTAAAACATATGTGATTTCTTTTACTTCTATCAGCTGGTAAACTTAAGCTTGGAAATGCAGGACACTATCCTGGAAGCCCAGCAAACAGACTGTGAAGATCAACATCCCTAGCTTTTATATTCTGCCATTGTCCTTGAACACCAAATCAGTGGCAGGAAGCATAGTGTTGGTCACCATATATCATCTGTGATCCCAGCAGGGTGAGTGTTTCCTTGGTGCACTTAAGAGTTGTGCTTTATCTTTTATTATTATTATTATTCAGAGGTTTTTTCGCTATAGGGCATGTGTGCTCGCCAGACAGACAGAGAGAGACATAGAGACAGAAAGCGAGAAATCACCCCCGCAATCCCTTCTCCATTCTCCTCTCGGGATCTTGGGCACACACGCACACGCACCCGGCGTGAGTTTTAAGCCACCGGGTCCAGGATGCAAACCGCGGTCGACTACGTGGTAGTCCAGCGACATAGCCATTACACTAACTGCTGGTTCCCAAGAGTTGTGCTTTATCAGTCCACACTCGAGGGTACCTTTCCCAGGCTACCTCACAAATCTAAGGTAATTATTAACTGAGTTAAATATAATCTCCATCCTAGAGTTTGGATCTCCAGCAGCAAGGAGGACAAACAGTTGCTGTGCACCTCTCCCTCACGCACACATGTGCAACACACTGATTCACATCCTGTACACAGTCATTGTGTTCTACAGATTTCTTCCAGAAGAATAATTGGTTTTCCACAGTGTAAGCAGATTCCAAGGGTGTCCATTTGGTTCAGCAACATTGCCAAAGGCTCATTATGCTTTCTCTCTGGACATAAAATTTGTCATTAAACTTGTGGCTGGTTTTATAACTATCTTGGTCATAGTATGACATTTACCTGATTTTTTTTTTAAAACAAAAAGTGCAAAGTTGAATTATGTTGCTGTGATGTTGGTGATTACCCCCATCTTTTGCAGCAAAATGCACTGATTTTAATAAGGAACATATTATTTTATTTCCTAAAGAAACTTAATTGGTTCAACAAAAAGGTCATAGTGCTTTATTTGAAAGCTGCAAGAAAGTTCCGAAGACTTCAAGTCACTATTTGACACATTTATTATAATTGGATGAGGGGAAAAAATATATAAAATTTGAAGTTAATTAACATTGTACTGCCTGTTCAAACTTGTATTGCTACTTGAATGAAATCAACACAGTATCCCAATACAAACAGATTATAGGATTATAGTTTACGTTTACATTGGAGTCCTGCTTACCACTTACATTTCTATATTAATCTGAATAGTAGCATTTTCTACTCTTACCACATTGAAACTTTAACAGAATGGTTTTGGACTGGTGATCTGTTTATCATGAGTAAGTGTTCTGAGTCATCCAAATATTAAAAATAAAAAAGAAAATAATTAATTATTTAAAAGAGGGACCAGCAAATGGAGTAATGGTTTTGTCACTGGACTCCCACGACGTAGTCTACTGCAGTTCAAGTTCCAGACCCAGAGGCTTAAAACTCATGTGTGCAGACCCAAAATCCTGAGAGGAGAAGAGAGGAGAAAGGATTACGATGTCGCCATCCCTCCTGGGGGTGATTTCTCACTTACTGTTTCTCTGTCTCTCTATGTGTTTCTGGTGAGTGCATGCACCCTGTAGAAAAAAATCTCTCTTAAAAAATATTTAGAAGAAACTATATATTTGGGAGGAACTAGATCATTGACTGCATGTTTGCTGAGACCAAGTGAGTAATGTAGTATAGCATGCATTCAAAAGCCATGAAGACTGTAACAGAATTTGATAAGATAAATGGATGCCTATGAAAATCGTATTTGAACTTATATTTCAAAAATGTTGAATGTGTGCACATGCACACAATTTTTAAATTTTAAATTATTAGGTCACTCATGGGCAGAATACCTCTGTCATCTTTGGACCTCTTCTTGAGACATACCAGTATCTAGTCATTTGTAATCATCAAAAATATTGCTCTTCAACAGTGAGTCCATTCAAACTTTTAACTATTTTTTTTACGTGAGCATTAATAGCTGTCCTAATTTTATATGTATTTATTAGTCTTTACTATGTATCAGATATTATGTTAGATATTAGAGAGACACAAAAAACTAAGAAGACATGTTCTCTGCTTTCTAGGAGTTTATACTTAACAGAAACTGCAGAGATGGTCACAGCTAGACATAATTCAAGACAGGCTATTGATAGCGTTGCATTCACCTGAATAAAATCCAGTAGGCTCACAGGAAAGAAAACTTATGATGGCGAGGGCCCAGGGAAAAGATGTATTTCTGATAAACCTTAAAGGAGTCAGGAAAGCAAGAGGAGCATGAAGAAGGCACTAGACTTGGGATGCACAGGTGAAGTCTGGTTTGTCTGGAAGGGATGATACTAAAGAAAGGCAAAAAAAAAAAAACAAAAAACTTGTTGCTGGATCAGATTCAAGTGACTCTTGAATGAATGTTACAAGGCATTCATTTTCACACAGTGAGAATCTATCAACAGTTTTTGAGAAGTGAAAAAAAAAAGTATTAGGCCTGTGATTTAAGAAAACCACAAAGGCAGCATTGAAAAATAAAGGGAGAAGGGGGTATGAAGAAGTGTGCTTATTCTGAAGACACAGAAAGGAAGAATTTAAAAAATCATTCAGATACAGAAATTACATCCCAGGCATTAGGTAGACATGATCCCCCATAGATAAAGAGCTGGAGCACTTTCTGAGGATAGGAAAGAGGTGATAGCTGCCCCTTCCCTGCCCAAAAAGGAAGAGGAGCAAAGCCATGTGCAGGCAAAGATGGGAGTTGATCATTGGCTTTCAAACCCGTATCCCTTTACATGCAGACATATAATTAAAGCTACACGCTATGCACACATATGTATAATGCATGTATGTCTGTGTGCATGTATGCATGTAAACAGAATCTGGATGGATAGGAACTTAATGATTTACATGGGTTCAAATTCGATCAATATGGTAAGTCTAAAACCCAGTTCACAAAATAGGACCCAAGCAGGCAATTACTGTTAATGTGGGCTTTCACAATTGACTTATGATTAATGAGGGCAGTTGAAGCAAGCATTCGTTTTGGGAGAGTGTGATATATTACCAAGGCCCTAAATCAAGCCCCCTGAGGGTCCTCTCTGATTCTTTTACACAGCAGAGTCCTGTTCTCCAGCAATTTGCTGCACCTCCTTTGACCTCACTTATTTCCTCCCCAGACCATGTTCCAGTCAGCTATTTCCAACCCAGACTAAGTTCTGCGTAGGTCACAGAGACTATTTTACTACAGGTATTAGTGTAGATGAACTAAGTTTATTGAATAATAAGTAAACGAATGATCTTGTAAAATTAATGAGCCTCCCAAATTATATCAAGTCTTCCTAAATGAAACACTACACTACATTATCCAGGAGATATGCTTGCTCCCCCTTGGAGAACAGAGACAGGCAAAGGGAATCTTGGAATATTTTGAAGGAAATAATATTTTAAAGTACTGGCAGATATGGTTTTCTCTGTGTGTCTTTGAACCCCAGCACCCTTCCCTTTTAAGCATCATGGTGGCTTTGCTTTAACTCCCCTAGGGGAAAGGTTTTGTTGTTGAATACAGGGAGCATGATCAGGACAGCTGAGAGGGAAAAGGAGCCAGGACAACAGTGGTAACCTTGGTCTGTTCTGGGTAAACCTGGATGTATGATCCCTACAGGTGCAGAGAATCCTCTAGTGTAACTACTGGACTGTAGTCCTCTGAGCCAATGTCAGAGAAAAATCAGTTACATTTTTGGTCCATGTAAGGTCTTGGATGGTATTCATTCCCACCCATATTTTGTCAAACCACCATTCTCTTACTGACTATGAGGTTGTCAGGAAAGTCATTCCTATTTCTGTTTTATTCTATGCAAAAAAAAAAATGCATCATGACTTTCCTAACAATCTAATAAATGGGGAAAAGGTAGATGGCTGAGCTTACCACCACAATGGACATACCAGTCAGGGAACTGTTAATCATGTTTAGCACTTGAGTAGCCCTTTCTCTTTGTAAAATGCACCACAACCTCTCAGAGGTTAATCCCCGGCCACTCGAAGGTTAGCTGCGGCCCTTCACTAGATGCCACTTGTACATGTCACCACCAGATAACGGGGGATGATTACATGTCATGTTACAAGTCTCCTCAGGAATTTTCCTAAACAGTCTCAGATGTGCCAAGGTGTATTGACACAGCTGTTTAGTCTACCTCACCCAGCACCTGCTCTCCTAGGTCCCGAACAGACAGTGCTATTAATTTCAGGGTATGTTTTTACAAGCACCAATAATGAGCAAAACTGCATGACTGTTTTTCCCCCCCTAATAACTTCTTTTTTGGAACCCAAAAGATAAAAACAAACAAACAAACAAAAATTTAAAAAAAAACAAATACAAGATTGTTGGAGCTGAGACAGCTCTTGCCTCCTTAGCTCATCCCAAGGTATAAGCCAGGATAATTATAGAGAGACATATGTTGATGGCAATAAAGTAGTTACGTATGTTCACTATCTGTTCTGAAGATTAAGTGTCTACCACATTGTGGTATTTAAGCATGAGACCATTTCAGATTTAATACACATTCCCCAACCCCCTACTCCACCATAAAACATAGACTGGGGGAAAAAATACAGTTTACATAAGTTACAACCAGAGAATTTCGCTAATATAAACAATTCTGGTGCATAACAGTTGGCACCCAAAAAGACAATTTATATACTCCCTGCTCTTCCCTGCTGCCAAATCCAGGGTGACATGTTCATTGTTTTCCTCATAAAATATACAATTGCTTCTGCAAGAGCAAGAACAAGGACTGACTTTTTATTTCATTTTTATAAGCATGGATGAGCAGATGAAATTCAGAGGGGCCAAAACGAATACTAAGTTTCAGTCTGTCAGATCCCCAAATGGCAAAGACATTAAGCCTCCATCTCATAGCTGCTCATAGAAGCACTAGAACATTGTCAAACTTTAGGGCTGCTTTAAAGGTAAAAAGTCGATGTGCCGCCTCCTTCTGTGAGGAGAGGAAGGTTAGAGCCATCCCTAAAAACACTCTCCTTGGTTCAAACCACTGATCATTAGCACCTAAGTAAGGGTAAATAAACAAACAAATGAGAATAATCCAAGAAATTGTTGCTCAAGTGTGGCAGAAATCGAAGACAAAGCTCTCTTCTATTAAGAAATGAATGATTCATTCCAACTCACTCCTAACTCCCAAGACATTAATTTTTATCGCTGAAATATAATGTTATGCAAATGATGGCAAGCAATTCAGCCACCATTTGAATAACACACTCTACATAAAATAAACACATTAAATGCCACACATGCTTACAGAGAGCTTCAGGATGCACTGCAAGAGCAAAAATCACAAAGTGGAAGGATTCTTTTTGGAAGTTGAGTTATTTGAGAGAAAATTAGACTATTTCTTTAAAAATCTTTGAGGCCATTCTAGCTGAGCAAATAACACTCCTGAAAAGATTAAGGAGTCTATAGCACAAAAAACACAGCATATTCATTTGATATAGCTTCTACTCTGAATTTTACACTGGGGACCTGAGAAAAGAATAGCTTGAGTCTATAATAGTCCATTATGAGACATTTCCCATGCATAAATTTCCAATATTTCATAAATACTGTAACTATGAAAAAATCATTCATGCCTTACATTTAGAAAATGGACCCTTGTGGAATATTGCCTTTTTCAACCTCAGCAAACATAAGTTAAATATTTATAAAACAAAATATATTGAAACTCTTTCAACTCTTGTGGGAGTAGAATAGACACTTAAAAAGAATCAGCCTGAACTCCGGAGTGCTATATGTATTCACAGTGGATATGCATATGCAAAATTCTCCATCGAAATACTGAAACTGAGCGTTCCTTAATTTTCAGCACGCCAGAATAAACAAAGGTTTTCGGTGATCCTATCAAAATGGGTTTGTTAACTGACTGATACTATAACATTGATTGATTTTGGTATTTAAGAAATAAATGGAATCAAACTAAAAATAACTACTGCTTATTAGAAAACCTTAGCATGGTGATTATGCCATGTGACTCACTATGCAGTTCAAGTCCTGGACCTGGTGACTTGAGAAATAATGCTGGGCATGTATGTATACATGTATACATGCCCAAAACCTCAAAGAGAAAGAGAAATGCAGGAGAAGGGGCTGTAGTGTGACTACTCCCCACAGGGGTTGCTTTCTTACTTTCCCTCTCCATCTCTCTGGCAAGCATTTGTGCTCTATGACAAAATTAAAAAAGAAAAAAAATACATTGCAGGGAAAACCTATGAATGGATTTCAAATTTTTTTTCTTTACCAAAAGAAAATGCTACTTTAATTCCATCTTCCATTAACTTTTTGAAGCCCCGTCATGTGTAATAATTAGAGTTGAAGCAATAAAGAAAGGAACAAAATGCAGAGTAGAATTCTTTCTCATTCAACCAACCGTATCTCTTTCTTCGAAGGCAATCAACTATTAACGTTTCCTTTTTTTCTTTTTTCTGAGAGAAGGGGGAAAGGGGGTACTAATGTAAGAACAAATAGATGTGTGTAAAAATGCACATATGCACATATTTAACATTTCTGTATCTCACCTTCAAAATGATAGTTATGTATACTAGAGCTGTTTCCCTTTTAGTAAAAGCAGCTGTTCTAAAATGGTTTTCTAAAGTTGTCATTACATTATGTTCTGTATACAGTCCCACACTAACCAGTCCTTCAATCATTCGTGGTTATATGTTGGGGATATGGAGGAGGACATAAATTAAGCTAGAATGAACATTATTTCACAAACACGATGGTGAGCTTCAATAAGTAAATGCAAAAAGTAAATTGCTAATAGTGATAACATGAGGGTCAAAAGTGCACACATACTTAAAATTTTATAAATATGTTTAACCTTCAAAGATAGGCTATCATTTTTCTTAAAAGAATTATTATTTTACTTAACTAACTAACTTTCTCTCTCTCTCTTTCTTTCTTTCTTTCTTTCAATTTTGACCAGAGAGGGACAGAGTGAGAGAGAGGGAGGGAAAGTGAGAAAGGAAGCCACCAGGTACAGGACTCGAACTGCAGTAGGGCATGTGAGAATAAAGTGCCCTTAACCACCTTGCCACCTGCTGGCCCCAGATTATCATATTTTATAGATTCATAATTAAGAGTCCCTTATCAAATTTCCACTCTGAGTATTTTCAAATTTAATTATTTTCCAATCATGTGGGAAAAATATATTAAGATATTTTTATTCTTTGTGTTTATCTATCTTTTGGATTTTACTTTGGAATGAGACTAAATGACTATGTGTTAACATTTAGTTTATTTCTAAATTTACTGTTCATATCCTTTGCACATTTTTCTACACAGCTGGTCATCATTGATGAATTATTATTATATTTTTTTTTTGGAGAGGTTTTTGCTATAGGACACGTGTGCTCACCAGAAAGACAGAGAGATAGAGACAGAAAGTGAGAAATCACGCCCCCCCCCCCCAGGGGGAATGGCCATGCGACAATCCCTTCTCTTCCATTCTCCTCTCGGGATCTTGGGCATACATGCACACATGCCCAGCGTGAGTATAAGCTGCTGGATCCAGGTCTCGAACCACGGTCAATTACAGGAGAGTCCAGCGACATAGCCATTATGCCAACTGCTGGTCCCTCATTGATGAAATTTTAAAATTAAGAAAAATTAGTATGATATGACATAAGAAAATATTTTTCTCCAATTTATCATTTTTTTTTCATTCTCACATTGTTTTCTCCTCATACAAAGCTTTTGTTTTCTGATATAATTGGGGGATTATATTGGGCTTTTCTTTTTTATGCCAGAAAGTGTGTACATGAACCAGAGATAAAGCGAGACAGAGAAAAAGAGAGAGAACTAATCAAAGAATCCCCCAATGGGACATAGTCATGCTGGCATCCTCTTTCCTCACTTTCTCTATCTAGTCTTGATGCTGAACATTCACACACATGCGTCCAGAGTGGTTTTCTTTTATTTTTAGAGAGTTTTTTGCTATAAAGCACATGTGGTTGCCAGAGAGAGAGAAAGCAAGAAATCACCCCTGCAAGGGGTATAGCCAAGCCTCAATCCCTTCTTTTCCACTCTCCTACCAGGATTTTGGGCACACAATACTTGCCTGGCATGAGTTTCAAGCTGCTGCATCTGGGACTTGAGCTGTGGTTGACTACGTGGGAGTCCAGCAACGTGGCCATTACACCATCTGCTGGTCCCATCCTGGAGTGGTTTTCAAGCTGCCAGGGCCAAGGTTTAAATCATGGCCAGACATGTAGGATTCAGCTCTCTGTGCATAGTGCTTAGCCACTGCAGTATGGGGCTGACCCTTGATCTTTTCATAAATTCTGCTCTTCTATGCTTTTCAGAGAGCTTCCCTCTGCAAATGTTGCAAAAACCTTTAGCTTTTATTTTTAAAATAAATTTTATAGGCTCTTTTTTATATTTAATACTTTATACCTTCTATATTTTTTTAGGCAGCAAGGAAGCAGTTATATAGTTTTATATTTTATTGCACCAATTAACTAGTTATTTCACACTAGTGACTGAATAAAGCCTATTCCCAATGATATTTAAAAAATACTACCAAGATCAGCAGATTGTGTAATGGTCATGTCCCTGGACTCCCACGTAGTCAACGCAGTTAGAGACCAGAAACTGGTGGCTTAAAACTCGTGCCAGACTCATGTGCATGCATGCTCCAAATCTGGAGAGGAGAATGGAGGAGAAAGGAATGTGATATGGCCATCTCCCCGGGGCGGGAGGGGGGTCTTTTTTTCTTTCTCGCTTTCTATCTCTGTCTTTCTAACAAGTGCACAGGCTCTACAGCAAAATTCTCTTTAAAAAAAAAATTCTCTCATCACAAATTAAGCGTTACAAATAAATACATCTACTTGTGGCTCCTTTCTTTTGGTCTTCTCCAATATCAGTTTATTTTAATTATTGCAACTTTATGACATATTTGTAAAACTTGTAAAGCTAGTTCCTCCATCACTACTATTTTTCCCCCCCAAATTACTGTGAATATTCTCAGATGTTTCTTTTTCAGGTAAATTTTAGTAGCAAATATTGAGTCCTGTCAGGTAGTCACTACAATATATTCTATAGATTTTATTAAATTATTTCATATTTCTTCTGTGACCCAAAAAATTATTTGACAGTTTTTAAAAAATTGTTATTTATTTATTTATATTTTTGCCATAGGGCATATATGCTTATCATAGAGAGAGACAGAGAAAGAGAGGGAACATAAAAAGTCACAAACACACACACACACACACACACACACACACATACCCTGCCCAGGAGGAAATGGCCACCTTGCAGTGCCTTCTCCTCCATTCTCCTCTCAGGATTTTTTGGGCATGCTGGCATATGCTCTCAGCATTTTTTTTAAGCTGCTATGTCCAGGATTTGAACTGTGAAGTTAGCCATGTGGGATCCAGGGCCCACAATGCCACCTGACCCTTTTTTAAAATTTTTTAAGATGACTGAGTGCTGTGTTTTCTTTATAGTAAGTTCTAATTTCATTGCATCACGGTAAGTACACTTTATATTATTTTACTTTGTGAGGCTATCAAAGTTTTCTTTGAGGTCTAATGAATGTTCCACTTTTATATATGACCCATGGTATCAAATAAAGATTTATTTTACAGAGATAGCCATCAATCATTTCTACATCCAGTCATCCAAACATCCAGCCATCCACTTATCAACCTGTATATCTACATATGTACTACAACTTTCCAGTGACTTTATTCAGACTCCTTATAACTATTTTTTTGTCTATATCATCTTTCAGTGGCAACCTGTGTTATTCTTGCATATCTCCACTAGGTTTCTGTTAAATTCTCTTTGCATTTCCTACAGTTAAGTGCATTTAAAATGTTTTATTTAATTGAGCTTAATTTTGATGTGTTTATAACTAAATATTGATGCAATTATATTCACTTTGTGAACTACAATCTCTATTATATTGAATATATTGAATGTTTTAAAACTTACCTTACTTAACCATTTTTATCTTAAATTTAATAGTTGAAATTAATATAACAAATTTTATTTTTATTTATCATTAACATTTATCTGTTGACTTTATTTTCCATCTTTTCACCTTTTTTCTTTTTTCATTCTTTCTTTTTTTTTTTTTTTTTAGATTTTTGCTCTAGGGCATATGCACTTACCAGGGAGACAGAGAGACAGAAAGTGAGAAATCAACCCCCAGAGGCATGGCTATGCCCCAGTCCCTTCTCCTCCATTCTCGTCTCAGGATTTTGGGGACACACATACATGCACTCTGTGTGTTTTAAGCTGCCAGGTTTAGGATTCAAACTGCAGTCGACTGCGTGGGAGTCCAGCAACAGCCATTACACCATCTGCTGGTTCCCTACCTTTTTATTTTGAATGTTAGCAAAATATTTAGAATTATTTCTTGTACATATTATATAAGAGGGTCTCCCAAAAACTGTGTATGATGAAAAAACAATATTTGGTTTTCAAAATTTTTTGCACCAAAAAAAACTCTTACAATTTAAGTTTACATGAAATTTTAGTTCTTTTGTATATGTGTAATTTCTTGTCTTCATATGGTAACTAAATATATAAGCCATGTTTTCATTTATATGCTCATCTCTCCCTCTCTCTATATATATGTATATATATATTATATATAGTATGTATATATGAGAAAATACTGTCTATAGCATATAGTATGTATATATATATAATATTAGAACTACTATACCATTTATATTCACTTATAAAACAAATGTAACTGACTTTTCATGTTATATATTCTAAATGTAATGTCTCTTTTCTTTGGTAATCTGTTTTAAATTATCTATTTTACTTATTATTATTTTTTAAGTATACTATAGGGTACATGTGCTTATCAGAGAGAGAGAGAGAGAAAATAAGAAAGTAAACCACTTTATCTGGGATTTGTACCACAGTCCACCGTATGGAGTCCAGCACCTTACTCACCACTCTACCTGCTGGCCTTGAAACTTCCTTTGTTTTTAAACTTCCATATAAGTTGTCATTTTTTTCTTTATGTGACATATATATATTTTCTTTGTTAGTGATTTCATGGCTTTAAAGTTCATTTTTATTCATTCTATTCTATATGCCTCCTAGCTTAATTTCTAATAAGAGATTGGAGTGTTGTATATTTCTATTGGCAATTCTCTATCTCCCAAGACTTGTTTTTAACGATTGTTTTATGTTGTCAAAATTGTAATACTTACTTCTTGTAATCCTTAGTCTCATAACTGCTTAATATTCTTCTAAACTTAAATGATCATAATGCTTATCAAACCTCTACCATAGCTCCCCCACAATATCTCATGTTTGTGATTAAACAACATTTGTGAGTTTGTGGAGTAAATGACATTTATTTTTCTTACTGAATCCTGAAAATATAACTTTATAGTGGAAATTCAGTAACTTAACAAAGGTGTGTTTTAGCATCACCCATTTATATTCATTTTTTTTTCCCTCT
>NW_006159565.1:6613127-6615217 GCF_000334495.1 Tupaia belangeri chinensis
TCTTTGTTTCCAGGTGTATTTCATTATATACCTCCCCATTTTCATTTTTTTATTTTTAAGAGAGATTTTTTGCTATAGGGCACATGCACTTACCAGAGAGACAGAGAGGGACAGAGAGAGACAGAAAGCAAGAAATCATCTCCCGAGGGTATGGTCACGCCAAAATCCCTTCTCCTCCATTCTCCTCTCAGGATTTGGGGCATGTACACACACACACACACACATACACACACACACACACACACACCTGGCATGAGTTTTAGGCCTACAGGTCTGGACTTGAATCACAGCTGACTACATAGAAGTCCAGCAATATAACCATTATGCCATCTGCTGATTCCCCCATTTTATTTCTTAATTTGTATGTTACTAGCCTCCATCTCACTCATGATTAACTTGGGCAGGTTCATCTAAAACTTCCATTTACATGATTATGTTGTGGTTCAATTATCTTTGATTCCCTTTCATCTTATCTAATACATACTTAACATCTCCCCAGTACTATAGATTATTGCTTTATATCTGTGACCAGATAGCAACGGGCAATGATTTAAGACTTTGGCATGGGTCCACATAAGTGTTTTCACACTTTGTCATCTCCTCTCTGGTTTTGTTAACTATCTCATTCTAGGATCTGGTCTTCTTTATGGGAAATAATTCAATGCCTAAAGCTTCAGATACTGTAGTTTCCCATACTCAGTCCAGGCCTCTTGAACCTCTGCTTTCACCAGGGATCACGCAGGAGTTGTATTTAGCTCAATTAGTGTCTCTCATGCCATCAGCCACTGTATCTCCTTCTTCAGATATAACAGAGCTAAGGCATTAAGGCAATAGACAGACTGAAGGCATCACCAACAGATTCGGGTATAATATATGCTTCCCTACTCATTTCAGCCTTTGTCCCATTTACTTTATCTTTTGTTTTCTGAACAGCTAGCGTGGTTTTGCTCACTCTGTTTTTTAACCCCTAGTTTCATGCCAGTAGGGAAACACCAATGTGGAGAACTCTAGAAATTATTTCTCTCTTGTGAGTGAGAAGACTTCTACCCTTATGGAAATTTCCATGTTCCTTGTCTCAGGGCTGCTCCATTAGCTTCTCTACAGTTGAGATGGAAATGGGTATTTTTCAAGACTTATTTTATTTATCTGTGCCCCATTTTGTTTATGTGGGGAGCAATTAGAAGCACTTGACGGATTGCTAAAACCAGCTAGGCAGATTCTGGGACTTAGGTCTACTTCCATTGCTGAGCACTGATACTTTCCTTTCATTGCTAGTTAGAAGTGTTTTCTCCCTTGGGATGGATCAATGGATGGATAAAAAGAATTGTTTTATAATTTCGTGTTGTTTATGCCATTTAGTTTAGGGAGAGGGATATTTGAAGATCCAGTTTCAGTATGCCATTTTCAACTAGAATATCTTGTTCACAGGTATTAATTTATCAATAATATACCTATGTTGGCTTTTAGAAGTATCATTTGGAAATATAATATAGACTCTGCATAACTTATTTTAATTAAATTAATTTTCATTTAAAAAATAAGAATGAAACTGAAACTAGAGCTGCATGAATAAAGAACATGGAGCCAGGAGCAGAACGGACAAGGATTTGTCCTAAGAACTGCCACCCCTCTGCTGCTTTCTGCCCGTTTATACTGATAGGACAGAAATTAATTCTTCCTCTGATCACTCACCTGGGAGACCTGCATTATCCCAAGCATGCATGGAATAGAACGAAAACAACCAAGGGACAGAGGCAGAAAAGACTAAAGCGCTTTAGGTCTCGTGCCTGTTTACCGAGGCCCATTCTGGCTTCTGGATGCCAAGAGCCTGTTTTCCATAAATTAAAGTTACAAAGCAAAGAAGCAACCATAGTAACTAGTCTTAGTAAGGAGCACAGATTTGACACTCAGCAAAGCCTGCTTTGGGGATTCATTATGAATAAAAACAATTTGCAATGATTAAGAGTAGTTGGTAAACACATACACACACATACACACACACACACACACACACACATATATATATATATATATATATACACATATATATATACACATACACTCTAAATCTGTTTTTAAAACATATATAT
>NW_006159565.1:6615498-6623904 GCF_000334495.1 Tupaia belangeri chinensis
GAGCACAGATTTAACACTCAGCAAAACCTGCTTTGGGGATTCATTATGAATAAAAACAATTTGCAATGATTAAGAATAGTTGGTAAACACATACACACACATACACACACACACACACACACACACATATATATATATATATATATATATATATACATATATATATACAAAAACAATCTAAATCTGTTTTTAAACCATAGTTATAAAAGAAATTACCTATGGATTCATTCAAGTAGTCCATTCTACAGTGCATTTAAATTAAATGCACTAAATTAAAATAGAAACAAAGGGCTGGCTCCAGAATGTCATGGAATCAGAAGAAGGCAGATCCCACGTGGCAACTGCTCTTCAAATTCCCAGCCCTGTTAGCCTGAAACATCCCAGGCATGCATTCAGTGCCTAAGATGCAATGGAGGACTCCATGAAGGGTCTCTAATGTGATCAGTCATATCTCCCTCTGGGGAATGGTCCTCTTCTCTCCTGTATACATGCACTCTATCATGGATTTTTTAAATATTTAAAAAATGGAAATAAAAATGTTGGGTATACTTTTCAGGAATCTTTCTATGGTGTCATGTAAATCATGCCTTGCAAATCTATGCATGATACTGGGGTGGATGGGAAGGAAAAGGAAAGAAAATTCCATTCTGTTGGTTCCAGTTTGCCCATTAGTAATACTACAGAATTGATATTTCTAACGATTCCAAAATTTAAAACAAATTATTTAAGAAGCAAAGAAGTCTCCACAAAATAAGATAATAGTGTTTTTGGTTGTTTTTTCTTTGTTTGTTTTCTAAGTTTCTGCTATAGGGTGTGCACACTTAACGGAGAGAGAGACAAAGACAGAAACTGAACACTGGGTCTGGCACTGGAACCGCACAGACAGCCATGTGGGATCCAGCTGCCTTAACCTCCATGCCACTGGCTGGCTCTGATAACAGTGTATTTCTAAGGATTATAGGTGTCATACAAAGAAATATCATACAAAGAAGCATCTTTGTATGTTTCCATTTTCTTTGATTCATAGATCTAATACAAATTCTAGTTCTTTTAAAAAAAAACACAAAATAAATTATTTTAAGAAATAAGTCAGTTCACCTGTCTGCTTCTATTGAGAACATAAATACATAATTTGACACTGATGCTTTTGCATATATTTTTAAAAGAATTCTTTTATTCAACTTCCTTCCTTTCCTTCTTTCTTTCCACTTGATCAGAGAGGGATCTAGTGAGAGAGAAAGAAGGGGAGCATGAGAGAGCAAACTGCCAGGTCTGGGACTCAAACCATGGTTGACCATGTGAGGATCCAGTGCCCTTAACCACCACACTACCTGCTATGCTAGCCCTCTATTTTTTTGTTTTTAAGAGAGTTTTTTTTTTTTTGCTATAGGGTGCATGGGCTCACCAGAGACACAGAAAGACAGTGAGAAATCACCCACCCCAGGGGGTATAGCTATTCCTTTATCCTTTCTCCTTCGTTCTCCTCTTGGGATCTTGGGCATGCACACACTTGCACCCTGGCATGAGTTTTAAGCTGCCGGGTCTGGAACTCAGACTGCGGTTGATTACATGGGAGTCCAGTGACCTAACCATTTCACCTTCTGCTGGTCCCACTGTCTTTATTTTTTAACATTAAAACACAGTAGGGGAGAAAAACTATTACTCAAAATACACAAAAAGGAGTGTTTATATTCTCTACTTTTCCAAACTCCCAATTCTTTAAACCAACAGGAAAGAAGCATAAAAATGAGCATAAACTATCATGATAATGGTGACTTAATTTTATAATCTCTTTCATTAGCATTTTTTCAATGAGATGGCATCAAAAAGTAGGTAAAAAAAAGTATAAGCCCCCAGTTATAAACTGGACATTCTTCAAATGTTGTGCAGTTTTATGAACTGATCATGAAAAGAAAAAAATAAATAAACATGTATATGGGAGCACACGATATGAATAGGAGGGAAGGGATATATGATCCAAATTACCTTAAGGCTCAAATGCGTCATTACTGTTCAGAATCAAATTTGAGTTAATTTTATCTTAGAATAAATACTTTCAAAAGCAAATTATTATTTATATAATTACTAAGTGAAATCTGAGTCCATCAGCCATCGGACCTAAAATTTCTTTAGGGTGTAAGTAAATCTATAATGAGGACAGTTTGATCCTACTTCAGAGGATTAAAATATAATCTCTCCCACTTCATAAAGTTGACTCATGGTTGCTTATGTGACAGGGAAAACAAAAGATCTATCCAAAGAAAATACTCAAAGACACACATAACTGAACACAATTTAATCTTTTAGGTAATGAAAATGTTGTAAGTTTTAGTCTTCTGCTCCCTTTCCAGGGTTACATAGACATTGCAAATCATGAAAATTTGGAAGGGAGGCTTTTTTATAATGATACAAGGAGGCAGTTCTCTAAAATAGCAACCACCATATGGTAAGACTCAAAACCAACTATTATAAAAAATAATAATAACAATAATAAGAATAACCGCAACTTTGTACCTCCATTGCTTCCATTTTCTGTTCCAAGCAAGTACAGCTGAACCTTGAGTGCATAGGTTTGAATGGCCCAGTGTACTTACATGAAGATATTTTCAATGAATACTGTAAATGTACAGTATATACTACACATAACATTCAAAATAGGTATTAATCTACTGTTTCTGTTTCTAGCAAGTTTTCTGGTTAATAGTAGGCTATGAGTAGTTGAATTTTGGTGGAGTCTAAAGTTATATGTGGGGTCAGCCCATTGCATAGTGCTTAAGGTGGCTGGATCCCACATAGCTGACTGAGTGGTTTGAGTCCTGGGCCTGGTAGCTTGTGAAACACATACGTGCATGTGTGTGTGTGGTGTGTGTGTGTGTGTGTGTGTGTGCGTGTGCCCAGGTTTCCAAAACAAGGGAGAGACTGGAGCAAGGATTGTAGTATAACCATTCCCCATGGGAGGGTGCTTTCTTTCTCTCCCTCTATCTCTCTCTGGTGAGCACACATATACTCTGGCAGAAAGAAAAAGTTATACTTCCATTTTCAACCATTTAGAGGGTCATCACCTTTAACATCCACATTGTTCAAGGGTCAACTGTACAGGTATTCTTAGGACACCTGCCTCTTTTTTAAAACTAACCTTGAACAAAAAAAATGGAGGGTTGAATAATGAACATCTTACCCTGGTTAAAAGAAGTGATTCTTACTCTGGTTAAAAGAAATGGTGAGTATGTTAGTTAAGTAGGTAGGTAGGTAGGTAAGTAGTTATTTGCCACAGAGTCTGAGTGATCACTGGAGAGAAGAGAGACAGAGAAAGGGAAAATGAGAACTCATGCTCCAAGGGGGGTGGTCACACCACAATTCCTTCTCCTCTATTCTCCTCTTGGTATTTGGGGCATGAGTGGACACATGTCCAGCCTGGTTTTCAAGCCACTTGGGTCCAGGACATGAACTGCAGTTGGTCATGTGGGAATATAGCTCCTCAATCACCGTGCCACCTACTGGCCCCAAGTATGTTACTCTTAATAACTAAATGATGCCAACACAGCTCAAGTAAAACAATATTTAGAGGCCTTAGAGGTATGTTTTTGTTTGTTTGGTTTTTTTATTTGTTTGTTTTGATAAGTTTTTGCTATAAGGCACATGTGCTTGCTGGAGAGACAGAGAGAAACAGAGAGACAGAGAGCAAGAAATCATCCCCTAAGGGGGATTGACCATGCCACAATCCCTTCTTTTCCATTCTCCTCTACCCACACACACACACACACAAACACAAACACACACACACACACACACATGTGCCTGCCAAGAGTTTTAAGCTGCCAGGTCTGGGACTAACTTGACTGCAGTCTCAAGAGAGGTCCTGATTCCCTGATTCCTGAGTGCCATGCTTGTTTCAGGCACAGTTTTTGTCTCTTCACATATTTCTACTTTTAAAGAGAAGACTAAACAATAATAGCATGTGAATGCAAAGACAGACTTCAATTATGTCATTCTATTTGAATTATTGGAGTTTTTATTTCTACTTAATATTTGAAAAAGTGAACTAAATGAAGCTGCAATATTTAATAATTTGGATAAAGATAAATATTTTAGTTCATATGTAAAATTTTTTTTTTTGGAGAGATTTTCACTGTAGGGTGCGTGCGTTCGCCAGACAGAGAGAGACATAGAGACAGAAAGCGAGAAATCACCCCCCAGGGGGGATGGTCATGCTGCAATCCCTTCTCCTCTCGGGATCTTGGGCACGCACGCACACGTGCCCGGCGTGAGTTTTAAGCCACCGGGTCCGGGACACGAACCGCGGTCGACTACGTGGGAGTCCAGCGACATAGCCATTACACTAACTGCTGGTTCCCCATATGTAAAATATTTTACTGAATTTTACATTTATTTTTTCTTAAGCTCTCTCCATGGTTTGGTGGCTAGGGAAGCCAGATCCCACATGACAACTGTGTGGTTCATATCCCAGCTTCAGTGGCTTCAAAAATAAGCCAAGCATATGTACATGCATGTCCAAAAACCAGGCAGGGTGGAGAAAAGGAGAGGTGATTGTAGAATGACCAAGTCCTACTTTGGGAAAAAAACAAAAAACACACACACACAGACAAACAAACAAACTTGATTCATTCTTAAAAATTGTTGTTCACTGGGAACAGCAGATGACATAATGGTTACGTCACTAGACTCCCATGTAGTTGACCATGGTTTGAGTCCTGGACCAGGAAGCTTAAAACTCACACCAGATACATGTGCCTAAGTGCCCAAGATCTCAAAAGGAGAATGGAGGAGAAGGTGGCTATTCAACAGCATGGCTGTTCCCCCTTGGTGGGGTGATTTCTTGCTTTCTGTCTCTTTGTTTCTCTGGCTAGCATATATGTCTTATAGCAAAAAAAAAAACTCTCTTAAAAAAAAAAGTTGTTCAGTGTTTCTAAACTAAAGAACAAATCAAATCAATCACTTCATACCTATTAGGATGGATATGACTTTTTTTTTTGAGAACTTTTTTTTGCGATAAGGCACATGCACTCACTGGAGAGGCAGAAAGTGAGAAATTGCACCCCAGAGGGGATGACTCTGTTGCTATTCCTTCTCTTCCATTCTTCTCTCTGGATTCTGGGTACACACACACATTTAGCATTAGTTTCAAGATTCCTGGTCCAGGACTCAAACCATGGTGGGCCATGTGGAGTCCAGCACCTTAACCACTACACCACTTATTGGCCCCAGGATGGCTATAATTAAACAGAAAATACAGGGACCAGTAGATGGCATAATGGTTATGTTGCTGGATTCCCATATGGCCAAACACAGTTCAAGTCCTAGACCTGGTAGACTGAAACACATGCCGGGCATGTGTGTGTGTATGCCCAAGATCTTGGGAGAAGAATGGAAAAGAAGAGAAGAGATTGCCATGTGGGCATTCCTCCTGGGGGAGAAGGTGATTTCTCACTTGCTGTCTCTCTGGCAAGTGCACACACCATATAGTAAAAGTCTCTCTTCAGGAAAAAAAAAAAAAAAAAGAAGAAGAAAGAAAGAAAATACAAGGGTAGACAAGAATGTGGACAAATTGAAACTGTCATATATTGCTGGAATAAATGTAAAATCATGCAATTACTATGGGAAACAGTTTTGTGGTTTCTTTTTTAATTTCTAAAATTTATTTATTTCCTTATTTCAGGTTTTTGTCATAGGGCATGTGCTCTCATCCCTTCTCCTCCATTCTCCTCTTGGAATTTTGGGCACATACACACATGTGCCTGGTATAATTTTCAAGCTGCTAGATGTGGTATTCAAACTGCAGTTGGGTTGGTTATGTGGACGTCCAGTGCCTTAACCACCACACCACCTGCTGACCCCAGTTTTGTGTTTTCTAAAGAAAGTAATTATCAGCTAATTAATTAATTTTATTACTAGAAATTCTACTCCTAGATGTTTACACAAGAGAACTGAGAATATATGATCATACAGCACTTGTAAAAAATGTTCATAGCAGAATTATTCAAAATAGCAAAAAAAGTTGAAGCAACCCAAATGTCCATCAACTGATAAAATGATAAATAAAATGTGATATATCTATATGATGGCATATTATTCAATCATAAAAAGAAATGAAATTGACATATGCTACAACAGATAAATATCAAGTACATCATGCTAAACGAAAATAGATCCAAAAGGACTCATATTGCATGATTGTGTTCATATGAAATGTCCATAGAGACAGAAAGTAGACTGTCAGGGAACAGGAGAAAGGGGAATGAGAAATCAGGATTAATGGGTATAGGGTTTACTTTGGGGTGATGAAATGTTCTGCAATTCAACAGCGGTGATTTTTTTTTAAGAATTATTTACCTATTTATTACTACTATTATTATTACTTTAAGGTTGCTATAGAGTACGTGTGCCCACCAGAGACAGACAGAGAAAGAAAGAAAGGGAAAGTAATATAGCAAGCCATCAGATCCGGGACTCAAATTGCGGTCGGCTATGTGAGAGCTCACGTGTCCCAACCGCCATGCCACCTGCTGGCCTCATCATTTTAAAGTTTCTTTCTTTCTTTCTTCCACGAGTGAGTGAGTGAGAAAGAGACAGATGGAGAGACAAACACTCTCAACAGTCTTCACGCTGCTGTCTGCAGGCACGTGTGAACTGATAAGTTCAGGGAGGTTTCCTGAGGGAATCAGAACTGTCCGTATAGATCAGCCAGACAGTCTTGATTTTCCACTGTACCACCACCCAGCTCAAATAACCTTTTGAATGTACTAAAAACCATTGAATTGTATACTTTAAAATGGTGAAAATAATGATATATTAAATTATATCTCAATATGAAAATCAATAAAATAATGTGTCAAGTACATGAAATATGCCATTACTGATATATCTCTGCCCTCCCGATTCTACTGTCAGGAATGTTCCCAAACTTTCTTTTGGTGATAGAGAATCACTATGATAAATACTGAATAAATGTTAATTAGGTTAATTGAATGGATAAATAAATGGATGAATTTCCCACATTTGTCCAATTCAGTTTCCTAAAATCCTCACCTTTACCCCCCTTCCCCCCTACTTTGAGGAGAGGGGCATGCAATCTAGAGATACTTCCATAAGCTATTGCTTTTCTGTTTGCTCAGAATTATTTTAGGGGATATGTTTGTTTTAGAGAAGAAAATTTAAAAGCAATGTTTAGATATTGATTATTTAACAAACTCCCTAGCTCCAAACGAAAGAAAACAAGTCTTCCAAAAATGAATCTACAACAGTGCCATGTAGCCAATGAAAGCTTGTATATGCATCCATGCCCAGGATCCTGGTTTGGAGAAGGACTCAAGGAAAGGGGTCAGAGCATGATCAAGCCCTGTGGAGGACGCTTCTCTCTCTGTGTCTCTCCTATACACATGTTCTATCATGAATACAATAAATAATTAAATGGTAGAAAAAGAAATGAAAAATCACCCCCTGGGGGGATGACCACACAGCAATCCCTTCTCCTCCATTCTCCTCTCAGGATCTTGGACACGCACACACACACGCCCAGCGTGAGTTTAAGCCACTAGGTTTGGGACTCGAACTGCCATCGACTACATGGGAGTCAAGCGACATAGTCATTAAGCTAACTGCTGGTCCCAAAATAAGAATAATTATATTCCAATGATTTCCCAAAAATAATTATATAAACTAAAACATGATAATTAGGGATATTCATCAGCTTGTTGGTAATGAATGTTTTACTATATCTGGAAGTAATTTAATAAGGGAAATTTTGCCTATTTTACTTTTAATGGCAATATGCAATTTTCCCTTAATCTAGCTGCATGCCATAGATGACCAAAGTCTTTCATTTGAATAAACTGATAACCCAAATACTTTATTCCTATTTTAAATCCTATAACTTTGTATTTGCCTTCTTTTAAAAAGAGCTAGGAAATTAAATGTGCAGGCTTAACATTTCAAATAAAATCTTTCTACAACATATTTGGTAATGACTTACTTTCCCAGATTACAAAATCTTATACTTTGACATTTTAAAATTTATCCACTTCTTTTGACTGGAGAGATTTTTTTTTTTCACTCTGCTGCCACTTACATGTACTCCACTAAGAAAACGGTCATTATTTTAGTGCCATGAAAGAAAATAAAAGAAGGAAAAAAAGTACCAAAAAGGTAAAATAGGTAAAGAATGAGAATAAAATTTAATATCAATACAAATAAAAATATTTCAAATACAGGTTAGCAGGTGGGATAGAAGCTAAGGTGCTGGATCTCACATGGTCAGCTTCAGGATTCCAATCCCAGATCTGGCAGTTTGAGAATCACAATAGGTGGGTGTGTGTGTGTGCTCAAAATTCCAAGAGGAAAATGAAGAAGAAAGGACTGTGGCATGGTTGCCATCCTTGAGAGATGATT
>NW_006159565.1:6624433-6639734 GCF_000334495.1 Tupaia belangeri chinensis
AAAAAAGGGAAAAAAAAAAAAAAAAGAAAGATAAACAATTGTGAAAATCAATATCGTCAGGAAAATACCTAACTTAAAATCCTTTTATCAATAATTTAATATCTCAAGGTTTGAAGCATTGAGACTTAGAAAAGCAAAATTCACAGAAAGAGGGGATGGCCACACCACAATCTCTTCTCCTCCATTCTCCTGTCAGGATCTTAGGCGTGCATGCATAAGTGCCTGGTTTGTTTTCGAGCTGCTGAATCCAGGCTTGAACTGTGCAGTTGGCCATGTAGGATCCAGCTGCCCCGACCACCATGCCACAGGCTGGCCCTCCTTTTAACTAATGTAAACTTGAAGGCAAAGAACCATATATGACTTGTGGCTTTTCTATCGAGCAGCGCAGTCCTAAAGGATTTTGAGAAATGAACTCAGTGTAAATAGGACTTCTCTAACTGCACTTGCTGGCGAGTTAACAAGTGGGTTTAATTTGGCAGTATCCTGTTACTTCACTGCAGAAGCATGCCTTTGCCCTAGGTATTTCCTCAGTAGCTATGCCCCTGGTGTGGCTTTGCAGTTCAGAGATCGGGAGCAACAAACTGGTGTTCACGTTCGTGAGGCAAGGAGCACCCATTAATAAATCTTGTTTAGTTTGGGGGTGTGGATAGAAGGTGCTCTTTCTGCTAAGAGGACTAAGGAAGAGACAAATCTAGATTACATCGTGTACAAAGCTCTGTGTTTGTGGAAAAGGATGGAAATCGAAATGAAATAATGAATGCTGTTGGCACCCTAAGCTTTGATTTCTAAAAGGATTACACCTTAAGTAAAAAACAAAACAAAGTGCTTATTTTTATCCTACAATGATATTTAATCAAATAATTCCTAAGCAAGTGTAGAAGCACCTCTCTGTTGACTTTTCCTGCCAGCAGATAGTCTAAAATGTCAAGGCAACAAACATTCTGCTTGGTAAATTTGCCACAGCGGGCATGTTCCGGAATAACTTTCCATGTCCAGCAGCAGAGGAAACGACTGGCTTTATTCCCAAAGTTCACTCAGGCTCATCTCTCATTGCTGGTGAGGGCACCAATAGGAGCAGAATGTGTCTTCAAACAAACAGGAATACATCCAGATGATAGAGAAAATTGTATTACAGAACCTAATGTCCATGAACCAATAACCATTTTGAAACATTCTAATGCCAGGACCGCAAAGAAGCTTACCATATTAAGAAAAAGGGGAATAACTAGCCTGGAAGGAGACACAAGCTTTCTTTCATCCTTTTATTTGTTTCGCCCCCCCCCTCAAAAAAACTTAAGCTATCATTAATGTCTTAAGAAAAGCATATTAGAAAAATGGGAAACTGAAAAATACAAATAATACTTGGTGTATTAGGAACTGAGTATGTTTCAGTTAGTTTTTCCCCTATATATTAATTTCTTCCTCTTTGTGAGGAAAAATAACAACAACAAAAGACGACATTCACCCTGATGTAGCAACATCAGCCAAATGATCAAATAATTGTTTTTCTGAAATTGTCATCCTAATTAGAAAAAAATCTACCGTTTTGAGCCCTCATTCCTTCTCTTTTTTTGAGTCCAACACTTTCCATTCATCCTAGCTTTCAAAATGACCTAGAAGATTTTTTCAATGGGATGAAGACACAAAGTCTTTTCATGTATAAACAGGAATAAATAACGAACAGGTAGTGGGTAGGATTATGAGACATAATGTATGCCAACCAATTAAGAAAACAAACATAGCCTGGACATTCAGCTGACTCCAGGGCACAACACTTGTTCAACTCAAGTAGCTCAACAAGGCATCTTCTGGGGGGGAAGAAATTAGAAGCACAATTTACCCTGTACTTCTTGCATTATAGCCCTTCCAAAAAGCAGAAGTAGTAGATATTATTGGTTTTATTATTAAGCAGTCTCTCTCATTTATTTATTTATTTATTTATTTATTTATTTTTTAATTTGCAGTTCAGAGATCGGGAGCAACAAACTGGTGTTCACGTTCGTGAGGCAAGGAGCACCCATTAATAAATCTTGTTTAGTTTGGGGGTGTGGATAGAAGGGGCTCTTTCTGCTAAGAGGACTAAGGAAGAGACAAATCTAGATTACATCGTGTACAAAGCTCTGTGTTTGTGGAAAAGGATGGAAATCGAAATGAAATAATGAATGCTGTTGGCACCCTAAGCTTTGATTTCTAAAAGGATTACACCTTAAGTAAAAAACAAAACAAAGTGCTTATTTTTATCCTACAATGATATTTAATCAAATAATTCCTAAGCAAGTGTAGAAGCACCTCTCTGTTGACTTTTCCTGCCAGCAGATAGTCTAAAATGTCAAGGCAACAAACATTCTGCTTGGTAAATTTGCCACAGCGGGCATGTTCCGGAATAACTTTCCATGTCCAGCAGCAGAGGAAACGACTGGCTTTATTCCCAAAGTTCACTCAGGCTCATCTCTCATTGCTGGTGAGGGCACCAATAGGAGCAGAATGTGTCTTCAAACAAACAGGAATACATCCAGATGATAGAGAAAATTGTATTACAGAACCTAATGTCCATGAACCAATAACCATTTTGAAACATTCTAATGCCAGGACCGCAAAGAAGCTTACCATATTAAGAAAAAGGGGAATAACTAGCCTGGAAGGAGACACAAGCTTTCTTTCATCCTTTTATTTGTTTCGCCCCCCCCCTCAAAAAAACTTAAGCTATCATTAATGTCTTAAGAAAAGCATATTAGAAAAATGGGAAACTGAAAAATACAAATAATACTTGGTGTATTAGGAACTGAGTATGTTTCAGTTAGTTTTTCCCCTATATATTAATTTCTTCCTCTTTGTGAGGAAAAATAACAACAACAAAAGACGACATTCACCCTGATGTAGCAACATCAGCCAAATGATCAAATAATTGTTTTTCTGAAATTGTCATCCTAATTAGAAAAAAATCTACCGTTTTGAGCCCTCATTCCTTCTCTTTTTTTGAGTCCAACACTTTCCATTCATCCTAGCTTTCAAAATGACCTAGAAGATTTTTTCAATGGGATGAAGACACAAAGTCTTTTCATGTATAAACAGGAATAAATAACGAACAGGTAGTGGGTAGGATTATGAGACATAATGTATGCCAACCAATTAAGAAAACAAACATAGCCTGGACATTCAGCTGACTCCAGGGCACAACACTTGTTCAACTCAAGTAGCTCAACAAGGCATCTTCTGGGGGGGAAGAAATTAGAAGCACAATTTACCCTGTACTTCTTGCATTATAGCCCTTCCAAAAAGCAGAAGTAGTAGATATTATTGGTTTTATTATTAAGCAGTCTCTCTCATTTATTTATTTATTTATTTATTTATTTATTGGAGAATAACGGCACCAAATGGAATTGGCAAACTGAAGAAGAAATTTGCAGGAAATTGAAAAAAGGGAAAAAGTGGAGGAAGGAAACAAAAGAAATTAGAGGAATGACTATTGGCACAGCTAGCTTTCAGAAGGTGCTTCCAGGTACAGGTATGATGTTAATGGTTGGTGCTGGTTGGCAAATCAGGTAGGAGAGACCACATGGCTCAGTGTTACAAGTGCTAAAGAAGACGTGGTCTGAAGACATTTCACTAGAGTAGGCCATCGAATAGCCAATGACATTCTACTACTTCAGGAAGAAACTAGATTTTTTAAATAGTTCAGAAAATGAGGGACAGCAGTTAGCGTAATGGCTATGTCACTGGACTCCCATGTAGTCGACTGCAGTTTGTGTCCTGGACATGGTGGTTTAAAACATGCCAAGCGCATTGGCATGCATGCCCAAGATCCCAAGAGGAGAATGGAGGAGAAGGGATTGTGGCGTGGTCATCCCCCCTGGGGAGGTGATTTCTCGCTTTCTGTCTCTCAGTCTCTCTCTGTCTGGTGAGCACAGACACCCTATAGCAAAAACCTGGTCTCCAAAAAACAAACAAACAAAAAAGAATGGAATGTGGAAGCAGTCAGTGAATACAAATTTCTTTCAGGATGAGATGTAAGAGGAAGAAAGGAAGATATCAAGTGATAGAACGGTAACAAAAGGGATAAAAGAGTAAGAATGGGCTAAGTACATTGTGATTCATGTTTTAATATATTTTCTCTGTATAGCACAAAACTGATCATGTTTTAAACCATTCAGGGAACCAATAGAACAGGGAGTATTTGCAAAGCAGATCTGAGTAATTACTAGTCATCACACATGATAATTAAAGATGGCTACATGCAGAGTGTAGACTTTAAATAAAATAGTATATAAAAATGCTACATAGGACCAGCCCTATAGCACAGTGGTTAAGAGAAACAGATACCACATGGCTGACTGCAGTTCAAATCCTGACCCTGACAAGCTGAAAACAAATCCTGACAGGATGAAGAAAAGAAAGAAAAACGACTGTGGTGTGACAACGTCCCATGAGAGGGGTGCTCTTGCTCTCTCCCTCTCCCTCTCTTTTTCCCTCCCCATTCTCTCTCTCATGAGTGCATGCATTTTCTGGCAAATAATTTTTTTTTGAAAAAATTATACTATGCAGAGAAGCAGAGGCTATGAATTTGTTCATTGGTTGGTTGTTTTTCCTCAATGCCATCTGAAATAACCTTCACAATGAATTTAAACAAAAGGCAACATCAAAACTCTCACGAAAGGAAACAGTAGAGTATGTGCTTCAAATTTGATCTGAGATAGAGTATGTCAATAACAAAAACAGCATGTAGCATCATCGGAACCCGATTGGTGAGAACCGTATTAATGTTCCTGTCTTTAACTGTCTCGCTGAACTCTGAAGCAAGCAAACCACTTTTAGTTAATTTAGAATGTGTCTTGTCATCAAAACAAATCTAAAATGCAAGCAGCAGCAACTTTATTAGCACTTACTGATCCCAGGGGTGATAAATACATTTGTTTACTTATATGTGCAAGCAAAACTGTTGGCAAAAGAGCACCTGATCAGACTGCTAAGTAGTTAAGATTCACATTAAATATAAAGTCATGGTATAATCCAACTAATTGTCAGACTCTATACCAGCGATGGTCACCCTCTGTGACACCAAGGAGCACATTGTCAACCTGTGAGAAACCTCAAGGTCACTGAGAATTTCCACTAGTTTGCATATATTAACATACGCTTTGCATCTAAATACTTTGCATCCAAACTTTAGTTTTCCCCATAGAATATTAACACAGTGTTGTGTCATTGCCTTCTATTCGCCTAACATATTTGAGGATACCATTCTTTCTTGAGTTTTTATTTCTTCTCTGATGAATTGCTATAGGCATTTGGTCATAATGGTTGGAATACGTTCTAAGATGCTTCCCCATGGGATATGACAAGCTGGAAGCTTTAATCTCTAATCTCTTTTCCTTTTATCTTCTCTACAATGTGCTTTTGAACCATGCACTTGTATTTGAGTGAAGATACAATCTCTGCAATATTGTCCCTTGGGATGCTGTGTCATCCTCACTACTGTGTCTATTGACACTACTGTGTCTAAAGATGACAGCATGTTGGCACCTCTGTAAAAAAAAGGCAGAGCCAGCCGGTGTAGATGTACATGCTATATAAATTGTCTCACTGGTGAGAGAAGATGACTTTTTGTAAACAGGAGGAAAAAGATAACCACAAAGCAGAAAAGATGAGCACAAAGCACAGAGCCTAAACCCTTAACTTATGGAAAAGGCATGGGAAAAAGAATAGAGGGGTGGAGAATGGTGAAATGAGCCAGGCACAACTTGTAAAAATAGGCTGGCAAGATACCATCCTTCTTGACATATCAATCCCTGTGGGCCAATGATGGTTTTCAAATGGTACAAAGGGGAGAGATACTCCTGGGTCTTGTGATTTTCACAGGCAACAGGAGAGATTAATTACTATGGTTCCTGAGGATTTTTTAAACACTGTCAACCTTTCAGATTGGGTAGAACTTGATACATACATATGTGTACATATTTCACATTAAACCTGTTCTACATTTTTACTATGCCAAAAATGGTAAATGTGGATGTTTTCTCATGTTGGTGCATGCTCCTCTTTATTTATTTATTTTAAATAGGTGTTCTGAATAAATAATTAGGTTCTCTTGTTTGACAAAAGCAGTGCCAAATTCCTTTTAAATAGCTACATTTCCAACCAAGTATTAAAATAGTTGAGGAAATTAATTTTTAAAAAGCACATTTATCAACAATCTTGAAGATTGGCATAGTCCCTCAGAAAGCATAAGTGCATTCTAAATATAACTGAATTGCTTTACACCTTAAACCTCTCATATAATGAATCAAAATGTCTAAACTAAATCGAACCTCTTTCTCTTCTTTTTTTAAGTTTACTTATTTACTTCTTCCATGAGCAAGAAAGAGAGAGAAAGAGAAAGACCACACTCTCAACAGAGTCTTGACACGGCAATCCATCCCTAGCTTTAACCAGGCCTGGATCACGGGCACACTTGTGCCTAGCATGTTCAAGGAGTTATTCCAATCAGAAACCAGAATGTTCCCAAATGGATCAGCTTGGCAGAGAATCGCATTGTTTTACCACTGTGCCACTGTCTGACCCCCTAAGCGCCATCTATTTTTGGACCTGTTGGAGTGTTAATATTTCAGTCATAATATATGATATGAATACAGCCTACAAATTTCTAAATGCCAGTCACTAAGAACGTTGCCTATATCTTGAGACAGACTATTTAAGAGAGTTGAAAAGCAATGAGGATTAGGATTCCCTTGACTTCTTCAGTCACTATCAGGCAACACATTTGAAGTATGTAAATTAAAAATGAAAAAGTAATGCACTTCACCATGACAATTTCTTCACAGGATTAACAAAATTTCTGAAAACCTCCAAAGATGTGGGAAGATGAGAACATATCTAGTTAGTGCCAGCAGGAGGCAATGACTGGAAGTAGAAGGTACCAGCGATGGCAACAGAACACATGCTCAAGACCCAACCAAATTTCTACTGGAAAAAAAAATAATAATGGGGGGGGAGAGAACTAGCCTTTCCAAAAAAAGAATAATAGTATGACAGCAAAGTCAAGGATCGCTTGTTTGAAATCCTAACATTTCCTTAGCTCTAAGATTGATTTCATTTTCATCTACTCTAGAATGTGTATGAAAGAGAGGAAATCCTGTAAAGGACCATGTTCGGTTTTACGTTTCAAAGGAAACATTATAAAAACATCAACTCATTTATTCTAGCAATTCTAAAACAGAAACTCAACTGTGTTTTCATAATAGGAAAATTGACAATATAGCATGTTACAATGCAGTTGAAGTTAGCTCCAGAACAAAGCCCAACCCATAAAAGTTTCATAAAATCTGATTTTTAGTTGTTGATTTTCTTTTTTATTTTCTCCTCCTTACCATGATTTACCTTTTATTCTGGACAAAAATTATCTCAAACTTGTTCCTAACTTTAAAAGTGTTGAGTACTATTTATATATAGTTTTAAATCTCATCAAGACTTAACAGATAATTTGTTAATATGGTCATTCTTAGAACTACAGTGAAAAATCCCTCAATTTTAATTCCACAAATTAAACTAAGTGCCAAAAAAATGCCTTGCCATATCTGACATGGTGTCAGGAACATTGCAATAAAAATGTTAACACCTTATTTTAACTCCTTTATATTATCCTTCGTAAAAACTATAATCTGAATTTTTATACATTATCACTAAATACAAAAGAAGTTTCACAGCACTTTTCACATAGACTTATTGAGAAGGAAAGATCTCAATTTCAAGAAGTGAACAAAAAAAATCACAGTTTCAATATTGAAATTATAATTTGTTTCACTTCTCAATTCTTATTTTTAATTTCTTTGTAGACTTTTAATTTCCTTCCATATTTCTCCTTTGGTATTCGAAAATCAAGAAAATTTACCCCTCCAAGAAATCTTTTCTTTCTCTCTAAAAAATTAGAAAATGCACTGCTGGGAGCCATTCTTCGTCTTTTCTTGTCCAAGTTTTTGTTTGTTTGTTTTTGTTTGTTTGTTTGTTTTAATGTTACGTTTTCATCTCCACACACAATATCCATTCTAAGTGCAAAACCTATCTCCAAAAATGGGGTCCTATTTAAAATTAAGAAGGTGACTTGACAATTTGCTTTTAAATGCCAGCGTGTACATACGCTCACCAAAAAGAGAGACAAAGGACACATTCTCCAATGGGGGACCGTCATAACACAATGCTTTTTCATACATTTATTCAGCCTGTCAGTATTTGGGGCATTCAAGCACATACCCAGCATGTTTTTCAAGCCACTAGGATTTGAGCCATAGTAGGTCACCTGAGAACTAGATCTCTAAATATGTCCCTTAACCACTGTGCTAAAGGGCCAGGATGACAATTTTTATCTGTTCTTTCTAATCTTCTGATTCCAAAGTCCTATCATTTCAATGGTCACAATTCCTCTTGGAACCATGGATGCTTTAAGAATAGTATCATCAGGAGAACTTAGTGATGGGAAAGATTTTCTTGGATAGGAGACTATAATACACTCCAGAAAACCAAAGAAAGTTGGAGGAAATGATGACAAGGCTCTACGTATCAATTTAACTCCCTTGATTCATACAAGAGAATTAGATGCTGGTTTATTTAGGCAGAAGAGACATTTATTTGAAGAATCTAATGCACTCATAGAATGGAAAAGGAAAGGGAAGAATAGGGACTAGCAAAAATCGAAAGCAAGGAATCTTCAGGAAAACTCACAGCAAGAATGTTTCAGGGCAATACTGCTGGATTAATTCAGCTTCAAATATGTCCTGTTGCTGTTCTCAAGATCCATTATTTCTAGGGAGAAATATCTGATTGGCCTAGTTTGGGTTACATGCCTTTGCTCTGACTGGAGAATACCAGGGTACCTTGCTTGATAATCCCATCAGGCCAAATCCAAAGAAGGAAATACGGAGAAAAGCAATATAAATATGAAAAGAATAGCAGAAAAAAAGAGAAAATAATTCTAAGAGTGTGCCTGACTATATTTGTTCTTTTTCTTTCTTTTTATTTATTTATTTTATTGCTAGAGAGCATGTGTGTTTATGAGAGAGAGAGAAAGAGAAAAGCTCCCTCCAAATGGTGCATAGCAATGCCAAAATCCTTTTCCCTTTTCCAAACTGTCAGAATTTTCTCACATATGTACTCATGCCTGACATGTTTCTCAACCCCCTGGGGTTAGGATTCACACCATATTTTGCCATGTGGGATCCCTACGCACAGCACTTAACCACTGGAACCGTTTTCTTGCTGGCTGCCAACCAAAGACCACTCTTATGTCTTTCTGTGGCCCCTTTCTGGTCAGATAGCTCTCTTAGATCTCCACTCACAATGTGATTCATTCAAGGCCACAAGCAGGAACTCTCCATCAGTCAGCTAAGGTGGAGTCTTAAACAACAAAACCTTATCAAAGAAGGGACCCTCGCATCACCTTTGCTGTAGTTTATCCACTAGCTGCATGGGACACATTTTACCGGCACTCAAGGGGAATGGATTGCACTGGCTCATTCTGGTCACCTTAGGATGAGTTCACCAGATTGATACATACCTTGAAAGTGAGACCGAGATTTGTTGCAAGACAGTTAAACCTACAACTGTCGCCATATAAAAAGTACACATTTACCACTCTTGCAACCCAGCTTTCTCTACACCATGTGTCAGAACTTGATGAATCCTTTGATGGTAATGACTACCAAATTTTGGCTGAAAAGAAAAATCAGACACCAGCTTTAGCTCTTGTAGACAGGGCTGTGGCATTTTCATGCTTCTCTAGGAATTATACTAGCAGTTCTGATGGAAGAGGAAAAGTCTCCGAATGGGGTCATTTAGAGATAGGTCATTTGGAGATATCCCATCCCATAAAAATTACAAGGACGACTGAACAATCCATGGCATGCACATATGCACACACCTCAAGACTAAACAGCTCTGGACCTATCTGTAAATTTTCAGTTTAACTCTCAGTGAAACTTTGCGTGGCAGCAACAAACAAAATCCAAAGTAAGGATAAGTAAGAGTCATGTTGTGATGGGTTTTTTGCTTTGTTTTGTTTTGCTGTTGTTGCTGTTTCAAGTTTGGGGCCGATTAGACACAATTCACAGTGATTCTACCTCATCATTAAACATGCTCTGGTGTGCCTGGCAGAAAACAAAAGCAACTCATCTTGCAAATAGTCGAGCGTCTAAATGCTGACAGTATGTCACTTGTTTTGGCATCTCAAAAACACTCACATTTCGTCATATTTAAAGAGTACTCAAAAGTTGGACATGTCCCTTTATTCAACACATCTTTTGAACAGCAAGGGAAGGATGTTATTTGCAAACTATCACAATCCATAAAACATCAATGTGGATTAAACTGATACACAATGGAAGCATCAGATCAGCCGCATACAACATTGCTAGATCCTTGCTCGGTGCTATTTCCCCCTCACTCATCCATCCAAGGCAACTTTGATGTGGTCAGAAGAGCACAGGAATGTAAAGTGGTGCAGCCACTAAGGAAGACAGTATGGCAGTTTCTCAAATCTTAATACTAACATTACCTAGAAATAGAATATGACTAGAAAAATGTAATTACCTACAAATGAAGTATGATTCAGTAATTCCATTTCTGGGCATTTATACAAAATAACTGAAAGCATAGACTCAGACAGATATTTGTCTGCCCATGTTTATTGCAGTAGCATGCACAATAGTCAAAAGGTAAGCCTTAAAAAGGCAGGAAATCCCCACACACAGTACACTGTTTCAGACAAATACAGTTCTGTTCTACTTATATGACTTACCTATAGTAGCTAAATTTGTAGAGACAGAAAGCTGAATGGCGGAAGAGGAGTATAGGGAGTTATTGTTTAATGGGTACGGAGTTTTAGTTTTAGTTTAAGAGGATAGGAAAAATCCCAGAGATAGACGCAGGTGACAGCTATACAATAATGAGGATATACTTGATACCACAGAACTAAACACTTAAAACTGGCCAGGGCCAGCAGGTGGCATAGTGGCTAAGGCACTGGACTCACACGTGGCTGACCACAGTTAGAGCCCCACACCTGGGGGCTAGAAAATTATACTGGGAATGTGTGTGTCTGTGTTTGTGTGTATGTGTGTGTTTGTGTGTGTGTTTGTGTGTGTGTGTGTGTGCACGTGTGCCCAAAATCCTAAGAGATGAATGGAGGAGAAGGGATTTGTGGTGTGGTCATCTCCTCTGGGGTGGGGATGGGGTGATTTCTCACTTTCTCTCTCACTATTTTTTTCTGTCTCTCTTTTCTCTCACAAGTACATGCACCCTATGGCAAAACAAAACAAAACAAACAAAAAAGCTTTATATAACAAAACTGGTTAAAATAGTAAATTTTATGTTGCATATATTTTACTATAATACATATATTTTAAAAGTACAGGGTTTTAGGTCAAGTGTTCTTAATTCTTGTCTGAATTTTGCCATTTCATGGTTCTATGATCTCACGATTTTGCTTCTTTTTTTTTTTTTCTAAACCACTCCCCCCCCCCCCCAAAAGGGATGGTCATGCCGATCCCTTCTCCTCCCTTCTCCTCTTGGGATCGTGGGCACGCACGCACACGTGCCCGGTGTGAGTTCTAAGCCATCGGGTCCGGGACGTGAACCGCGGTCGACTATGTGGGAGTCCAGCAACATAACCATTATGCTAACTGCTGGTTCCCACTACTTTGCTTCTTCGTCAGTAAAATGAGTGTAAAACAACCGATTTTCTTCAAGGAGTAGTGAGGAAATAAAATCTGAAACTAGGAAAGGGCATTAAACCAATCAAGATTATCTGTGACTTGGTAAGTTCTGAATTATCAAGGACTTAGATAGCTAATTCAGTGCTATAGCCCCAGTACCTAGAAATTTTTGTTCAATGAAAATCCTTAGAAAACATAGATTGCTATTCAATTATAACTTTTATTGACATTATCTCCATTATCATTTTTTTTTCTTTTTTAGTGAGAGATTTCAACCATAGGACTCATGCTTGCCAGGGAGACAAAGAGAGAGAAAGTGAGAAATCATCTTCCCCCTCCCCTGGAGGGAGACGGCCATGCCACAATCCCATCTTCTCCATTCTCCTCTTAGGATCTTGGGCACAGACACACAGTATGAGTTTCAAGCTGCCAATCTGGGACTCAAACTATATTCAACCACGTGGGAGTCCAGCACCTTAACCACTATGCAACCTACTGGTCCTATAATTTCAAATGCATTATTTAAGCCAAGAGACTGGCCCATTTCAGAAGCCCAGGCTCCATTAGGATTCTTCTGTATCTAAATTACTTCCAGCAAGTCTATTTAGAAGCTGCCTTTATTTTCTAAATCTCTCAGTCCTTTACGTGTAAGCCCAGTTTCCTATTTTTATACTTCTTGACCCTCTTAACACCAACCATAAAGTGACTAAGAAGATATATGTTTCCAATTCAGAGGTGAGAAAAATTCTGCCAGCCCATCTGAAACAATGGGTAGACCAGGATGGCAATAAAATAAAATCTTTCAGTCACTCCCTAGATAGCACATATGTGCCAGATTCTATCCAAAGAACAATGGATAGTTATGTATCAGGTTTCGACACGGTCAAATCTCTGCCATGGACTCTGGACTAGGGTGTAAATGATCTCTTTTCTTTCTTCAATTCAGAGCATGAGTGTTAGTTAAGGAAGGCGCTATCCTTTTGAGATGTCAAGAGCTTAGATTAGGTAGGGGCTGACTGGAGGTCTTCAATAGCAACCAACATCTGACAGTCCAAAGAAGGCTAGAGTTGACTCCTTCCAGTTAAGAGTTTTCTATAGAGTGTTTCTATATAGATGAAAGATCATGACCAGGATGGCACACTCCTTGCCTATGATTACTAGAAGTTTTATAAGTTGTGTTATCTGAAACAAAACCTGCAGAGAGGCAGAGATGTTTACATGTGATGCACACCCAATTTCTCTGGCCTCTTCAAGAGCACCTAGTAGAAATGGAAACAATCCTGCTTTAACTCAGATAAACCTGGAAAAGACCAAATATATCCCAGATATGGATTTTACTTCTGGTGTCCTGATACCCCAATAGTCTAATCCTATAGTAGTTATTAAGTATGTGTGTCATCCACAGAAATGTTTTGCTATATTATATTTTTAAAAATTTGGGATCAGCAGTTGGTATAGTGGTTATGTTACTGGACTCCCATGTAGTCAACTGTGGTTCAGTCCCAGACCCAGTGGCTTAAACTCACACTGGCGGCGTGTGTGCGTGCCCAAGATCCTGAGAGGAGAATGGAGGAGAAGGGATTGCGGCTTGGCCACCCCCCTCAGGAGTGATTTCTTGCTTTCTGTCTCTCTGTCTTTCTGGCAAGCACACACACCCTATAGCAAAAACCTCTCCAATTTAAAATAAAAAAAAAAATTGTAAAAGATACAGTAGATGGTGAAAAAGTGTCTGGAAAATGGCAGACTTCCGTTTGAGCATATGTATAAATAAGACACCTTGCCAAGGGACTTTAGGAAAGTTTAATATTCTGTGACTCAATTTATATTCTGAGAAACGGCTAAAATGACTCCTACTTCACAAAATTATGATGAGAATTAAATGAACAGTGGGCACAGGTGCTGGCACACAGTAAGCACTTGATAACTAATAGTGGTTGTTATTAGGATGAAAAGAAAGCCAGGGTTGTTTGAGGACTGATGCTGGCAGTGGAAGTGGCTCTCAGCTCCAGGAAGGTAAATTTGCCACTGAGCCCCAGCTGATAACTGCTGAAGAAGTCTCACCTGTTCCCTCAGATGCACATCCAGGCCCTTGCAGAAGGGAGACGACACGTCACATGCTCCCATTTCCCCCTTTTGCATGTGCTATTGGGTTGCTGGAAAAGTCATGACACATTTTTTGCCCAGAAGAAGGACAAGAATGTGCTACAGGTTGCTCTCCTAATTTTTGGTTTTCCTCAAAGTATATAGAAGGAGCTCACCACTGAAAAATAACCTATTTGCAGACATTATATTGATATTTTGATCGAACAAATTTTGTGTCTTTGCTCCATTTTCTTGCTTTTCTTCTTCATCCCCTCTCACTGCTCACCCAGATTTTGGTCTGGGTCTTGACTCAAGTATGAGAGCTGATGTGGCAAACTGTGTGACAATAATTTGCTTTTTTCTTCTTGTTCCACACATACGTTGTATTCATCCTGGGGTCCTTAGTTCCAGTGCAGGGCACCCAGCAGGCCCTTGACAAAATGTCAATTAAACATGATGACAAGAACCAAGGAAGAAACCATTTTTCTCCATCATTTATTCACTCAAAAGAATCCTCATTGCTCCACAGGTCCTTCCTTCCTCTCTTGAATGGGGGGATCAGCAATAAGTGCTCAGATCACTCGCTGGAAGTCGAAAAGGAAAGCAGTTGGATGCTCTACTCATTCTCTGAGGCCACTAGAATGCTATTGCATGGTTTTCACATTTTGCACTCTTTGGAAGGAAACCTACATATAAGTCAAAGGGCTGACTATGCCTCATGTTACTGGCACATTCTGAGTATAGTTTATGTCGGTTCTCAGTGACACCTTATCACCCTAGGCTTGTTGCTTCTTCCATCCAGTCTCTCAAATGCAAATGTCTCTTGAAGAACAAAAAAAGCATACATGCTAAGTTGTTAGAGTGTTTTTTTTTTTTTATTTTGGAATATTTTATTTAAACAAATGGTTGACTTTTTATGGCATAATGGTTATGTCACTGGACTCCCATATAGGCTACCACAGTTCGAGTCTGGAACCCGGAGTCTTAAAACTTACACCAGGCACGTGTGTGTGTGCCCGAGATCTTGATAGGAGAATAGAGGAGAAGGGATTGTGGTGTGGCCTTCCCCCTTGTAGGGTGATTTCTTGCTTTCTGTCTCTCTATCTCTGTCTGTCTCTCTGGTGAGTGCACGTGCCCTATAGCAAAAAATCTCTCTCTAAAAAAAAAGAATTTTCAGAACCATTGGATATTCCAATTTTTTCCTTCAAATAGGTCAACTACGATTTCGGAGTGCATTCAGCAGGCGACTGTATACATATGTATGTAAATATCCAGTCATTTTTGCTGAGAACAATTTGTACTCAAGTTTACTTTCTGAAAATTCATTTTCTTTGTTCAGCTGTTCTTCCTAATCCCCTACCTTAGCATTGTAAATTCTGCCATTTATTTCACAGTCTCTGCCTCCACAAATGACATATCACATTTTCTTTGCAATCATCTGTTCTTTCTCAGCCACAATTGGGTTGGGGAATCTTCCCATCTCTCTTTTTTTTTTTTTTTTTTTTTTTTTTGTGTTATGC
>NW_006159565.1:6640058-6650262 GCF_000334495.1 Tupaia belangeri chinensis
TTTTAAGTTTTTGCTATAGGGCGCGTGCACTCGCCAGACAGACAGAGAGAGACAGAGAGACAGAAAGCGACAAATCACCCCCCAGGGGGGATGGTCACGCCGCAATCCCTTCTCCTCCATACTCCTCTCGGGACCTTGGGCATGCACACACACGTGCCTGGTGTGATTTTTAAGCCTCCGGGTCCAGGACGCGAACTGCGGGTTGACTATATGGGAGCCCAGTGACATAACCATTACACTAACTGCTGGTCCCAAGTCTTCCCATCTCTTTAGCTTCCTACCTCTTCCAAGTTAAGCACTGTCAGCAACTCTTTAAAAATAACCCACGGGATAATTTGCTATTTTCCCAATAGACAACTAGATAATCTGTAGGATGAAAAGGAAAAAAGCCATATGCAAATGATGGGTGTGGCTGCATGACAATAAAACTTTTTTTTTTCCCAAAAAGCAGGCAGTAGGATGAATTTGCTCACCCTTGATCTACATTATCACTGATCAGATCTAGACAGCAGAGATGTCTGGGATGGGGTTCTGTTTCTATCACTTACTATGAGCTCTGCAATTTCAAACTAATTATTTAACCTTCCTGAATTTCAATTTTCTTTTCTGTATCCTCTCTTGTAGGTCACAGTGAAGGAATTTGAAAAAGGCCAAATTGGGACCAGCAGGTGGTGTACTGTTGAGGCACTAGACTCCCACATGGTTTACTGCAGTTCAAGTCCTAGACCTGTAGCTTGAAGATCACTCTAGGCATGTGTGCATGCATACCCAAAATCCCAAGAGGAGAATGGATGAAAGGGAATTGCAATGTGGCCATTCCTCCCTCCCCCAGCAGGTGATTTCTCACTTTCTTTTTCTTTGTCTCTCTCTCCAGTGAACACACACACTCTATAGCAGAAAAGAAAGGAAAAGAAGAGAAAATAAAAGAAAAAAGAAGAAGAAAAAAGTCAAATTATGGGACCAGCAGTTAGCGTAATGGCTATGTTGCTGGACTCCCACGTAGTCGACTGCGGTTCGCGTCCCGGACCCGGTGGCTTAAAACTCATGCCGGGTGTGTGTGCGTGTGTGCCCAGGATCCCGAGAGGAGAGTGGAGGAGAAGGGATTGCGGCGTGACCATCCCCCCTGGGGGGTGATTTCTCGCTTTCTGTCTCTCTGTCTCTCTCTGTCTGTCTGTCTGGCGAGCGCACGTGCCCTACGGCAAAAACCTCTCAAAAAAAAAAAAAAAGTCAAATTATGGGAGAATTATCTTTCTTCCCCCTGAGGGAAGTGCTATGAAAGGGTATTGCTAGATGGTTAAAATATTTGAACTGTGCTTCATAACAATTGTTCTGGTTAGAAACATACATAATAGATTTAATATCCTTACTAAAATAAATAAGTAAATATCCAATAGGACCAGTGAAAAATGATGAAACTCTAAATTAGGGTAGTGACAGTAAAAATGGAGAAGTAGTGGGTTCCAGAAATATCTAGAAAAAAGTAGGGAGTGAATTGAGGCACAGTCAGGCAAGCCATCACCAGGTACAGATCAAGGATACCTGTACAAATTGCAGGCCATGTGCCATGTGCATAGATAATGCATAGAATAATTGCATAGGATAATTACATATTTTGAAATGACCAAAATTGAAGCACTAAGAAGTTTCAACTACCACTGTAGTTCCAAGCTAGTGAAATTCCATATAGACACTTTTTTTTTCTTTCTTTCTTTCTTTTTTTTTTCTTTTTTTTGAGAGAGAGATTTTTACTATAGGGCACATGCATTTGCCAGAGAGACAGAAAATGAGAAATTACCTCCTGGGGGGATGGCCATGCCACAATCTCTTCTACTCCATTCTCCTCTTGGGATTCTGGGCATCCACATGTATGTGCCTGGCCTGAGTTTCAAGCCTCTAGGTCCAGGATTCCAACTGAGGTCAACTATGTGGGAGTCTAGCAACATAACCACTATACCATTTGCTGGTCCCTAAACATTCTTACATGCTCTATTAATGCTTGTCGAAGCATAAGAAGAAACTATAATAACAAAAGGTAATATTAGCCAGCCTTAATTCATTGCTTAGTATGTGGTCAAGCGTTACTACATATACCTGAACACCAAAAGCCCAGTAATGTCAGCACTGCATAGTTGGGCATAAGAGAGAACAAGGAAGGTTCAGCCGTTGCATTGCTAAGAACTAAGAGAGCAGAATTTAGTCCAAAGGAGGATCAAAACCCAAGCCCGTGTTCTTAACCACTCTACTTTATTGTCTTCTCTATAATCAGTGATAAAAAGAGCTTGGGGCCACCCTGTGGTGTAATGGTTAAGGCTGCTGGATCCCACATGACTGATCATGTGATTTGAGTTCCAGAACTGGCAACTTGAAAAATAAGCTGAAGACATGTGTATGCATGTCCAAAATCTCAAAAGGAGAGAGAAGTGAAGAAGAGATTGCAGCATAACCAGGACCCATGTGAGGTACTTTTTTTGCTTTCCCTCTCTCTGTCTCTTTTAAGCAAGAACACACACACCCTCTGGCATTTTTTTTTTTTTTTAAAGAGAGAAAAAAAAGGCTTGTTTTTACTTGGTGGTCTAGTGGATAAGGCCATTGAATCCCACATGGTCGACCACATGGTTTGAGTCCTGGACTCAGTGGCTTGAGAAACACAGCAGGCACGTATGCATGCATGCCCAAAATCTTGAAAGGATGGAGAAATGGAGAAGGGCTTGCGGCATGATCATTCTCCATGGGGGTGTGTCTGCTTCTCCTACCCCCCCCCACCTCTGATCTTTGGTAAATTACACACCCTCCAGTTTAAAAAATAATAATAATTTTTGAAAAAATCAAGAGAGAGCTTTTAACCAAGAGTCCATAGGACTGGCTGGCTTAACTCAATGCTGCTTCTGAAATTCTGCAAGTTGAATCTGGACACCAATACTTCCATGACTTTAGACAAGCTATTTATTACCTATGAACATTCTGTTTACTCATCTGTAACTCTCTTGCTGTTCTAAACAGTAAAAATCCCAGCTTCTAGCATAAAAACCAAACCAAACAAACAAAAACTATTGCATGTAGCAAAGTCAGAGTTAGGTCATTTATCCCATTATTACATCGAAACACAAAATGGAAACAAAGGTGTGAAGACTAAGTTAGAAAGTAGCAATTATCTCTTGCACTAGCATCAAAGTGTCCTTAAGTCAGACAAACAAGAGCCTCAGAAATCATAATGCAATACTCCAGTACTCCTGGTATACATGCTAGGTAGCCACATTGACTGGTCATACTTTTGTTTAAAAACAGAGAAAGATAGGAACCATAATCAAGAAGGACATGTCATCAGTTTACGAAATCATAAAGAATTATGAGTTATTGCAAGGTTTTGAAATCAGAAATTAAAGATTTACAACTCTTGAGGCATTCCCAATATCCTTTTACAAAACTACTTTTAGCTAAATTCAAAGATCTGGATAACAAATGGCAGGTTATTTTTTTTTCAACTACCAATTGGTTACATGTCCATTCAGTTTTTTAGAAGTAATTACTTTTTTTTGAAAAATAGAATTACATCTTTTAGTGACTGGCTATGAAAATACTGTCCAGAGTTTAATATAATTCAATTCATATGTGCATTTGTTTTTAATGTCATAGAGTGGGGAGGAGTTTAAAGAGAGCAGAAGTCAGGAGGTAAATTGTTCATATTTTATGGTTTCATAAAACACTGGTATGAAACTCCAGGAAAGGTTTTAAGTTTAAAAACAACAACTAAAAAAATTCCCCAAGTCAAAAAAATGTTATGAATCCCAGAACAATTCCATATACTTGTGTATATTAGAGATTATGTATAATTGTGTGTTGTTCCACATTAGGTAAATATGTATTAAGTAACATGTGTGATATCTAATGCATGGACACGTTCTAAAATACAATGTGTTTTCATATCAAATTTTACCAATGTTCGAGGTTACTGCTAACCCAAATGTCTATGGCAAATCACTTCAATAGGGTACTAAACTTAAGTCAAGAGATTTACTGGGCATCTAACACGTGCCTGGGATATGTCCTGTGCTGGAGATGCACAGGGCAAGGAGGCAGGATGGCTCCTCCCAAGGGCAGCAAAAGACGGAAGACATGGAAACAATGGAAGGTCAAGAACCACAATCTGGTGTGGTGGCTGCAACTACCCAACTATTGGGGACCTCAAAAGGGAACTGTGGAGCCCGACACCGAGGAAGCAGCTTGCTGAACTTCACCATTCGTAATTTCTTCAGAAGGCTCAGACTGGACGGGACTGTGACACAGTACACGACAGTGGAGGACCGTGTTTCTTCTTGTGATTACAATAAAACCAACCCAGAAAGGTGTAACCAACTCATTCCACATTACATAGAATAGACATTTTCTACCCATTTGAGAAACAAAAGTTTACAGAGAAACTAATAATTTTCTGGTTGAGGGTCTTAAAACTGTTAACTTTTACATTTTAACATATGTAAAGTCTGTATCTTAAAGTAAATGCCGCTAGACTTAAGAAACATAATTTCGATTTTTATTAGGAGGAAAAGGAAGAGGAGGAAGAAAAAGCCAATTGCTTGACCCAAGGAGCGAGTTCACATAAAGAGTTGTGTTTGGCAAGGCAGTACATGCTGTAAAGGTAAGATTAGGAGTTTTACTATCGGACGGACCTAGGTTCAAAAATGGGCTATAGCACTTTTTGTTCTATGAATTGAGCCAAATTTCTTAATCTGCCTAAGGCTCAGTTTTCTCATTTGAAAAACATGACTAATAATATAATATTTGTGAGTAACTATGGAGATGGTATACATTGAGCAGCTTGGCATGGAGTAGGCAAACATTTTCTGCCCTCTTCAAGTCTAGGGCTGCCTCTTGTGCTAGAAGTCAAGAAGCATATTTTTGAGTTCCCAGAATAAGTTAAAATCTTAGAGGAAAATAAGCTTTTTTTGACAAATTATTAGACATGTACATGCAAAATGTCTGCCTCCAACACTGTGAGGCCCTAAAACAAAGCAACGGGTAAATATGTTTGCTAAGTATTCAATATTCAAACCTTTTTATCTGGATATTGGTATCCCAGTCTCATACTGGGAAAGCACCTCTGCCTACTCTTAGTTACATACTTGAAGAAAGTGGAGACAATTCCCTCTTCACAGGGTGGAGGGGATGTAACCTGATCAGGGCATTTTCCTCCCCATACTGCAGGGGTTGTTTCAGGAATGGCACATTCAGAGGCAATGATAGGTGATGGAGTTTTGCCCAGAATGTTAAAAATAAAATTTGAAAGACCAGCAGATGGCATAATGTTTATGTTGCTGGACTCCCACATAGTTGACCACAGTTCAAGTCTGGACCCAGTGGCTTAAAATTCATACTGGTGCGTGTGCGTGTGCCCAAGATCCCCAAAGGAGAATGGAGGAAAAGGGATTGCAGCATGGCCATCCCCACTGGGAGTGATTTCTTCCTGTCTATTTCTCTGTCTTTGTCTCTCCAGCTAGTGCACGCACCTTATACCAAACATCTCTTTCTCAAAAGGATTTGAAATTGAAAGGCCATAAAGCTGACACTGCTACAGCCATTTCCAGTGAAGCTAAGACAAGAAAGAGAAACTGAGTCAGGGAAAAAAAAAAAAAACATGTCCGGAGCTTTTAAGTGCCTGCATTCAGATGCCCCTAGATATTCCAGTTATATATAAATAAATTCCCCTTCTAGTTTCGTGTTTCCCATCACTTGCAACCAAAAAGAAACCTATATAGACCTATATAATACACATATATGTTGCATGTCTTCTTTGTCTTCTTCAGTCTAGACAAATGGAAAAAATTCATTGAACTTCAGTGATACATTTTTTGCCAATAATCTGCATGAAGGGCAATAGATGTTATGTAAGTACACACGAATAAAGAAGGAAGGAAATAGTATAAACGCCCTCTTTTAAGGACTTTTAAAAAGGAAACAAAACAAAACTATGCACTTCCAAAATGCAATTTTAAGTAGTTCTATTTACTAACCAATAATTTATTGTAATGGCTAATATCTAGTTGTTGAAATTGCTTTTTAATATAACATATAAACTTAATGGTCTAAATCCCATATTGAAGATGAAGGCTACAATCACAGGAGATTAGAGCATATTAGCAGGAAAATAAAAAGCCCAGTTCAACAGGTAAGTAAAGCACCCCCTGGAGGCAAAATGGACACATCAACAATGTGGTTCACAGGTAGTGCCTAAACTAGCATGGTCCAGTGACCAGGAAAGGGCACAAGGGGTCAAATCGACCTACAGAACTCTCAAACATTAGCTTATTGGAACACAGCTGTTCTGTAAATTCTTTATGACAATCTCTTTCCATCTTTTTTTTCCCTCAAATTGTTTCTGTCCATAATTTAATGCTCTGTTTCTAGAAGATCATGATAACCAATGATAAATGAAATCTTGTCCCACCTCCAGATAGAAGCATGACCTGGAATGTTGGACTCAGAAGAGTGAACAGAAATGACTTTGCTGTCCATAGATCTCCACAGAAGTATCAAGACACTTTACTGAACTGGAAATGCAAAGATCGTGTCCTTCCATCATACTATGTCTTCCTGTAAGGTCCTCCTCATATGACAATGTTGTCTCTTTCTAGGTTAGGCTTTCAGTTCTGATCCCAGAAGTAAACTTCTCAAAACACCGAATTATAACCTCTACCCTGGGCTTGCCTTTGATTCTTTTATTTTGCTTTCTTTAACACTTTACTTTCCCTTTACTACTTCAATATGAGTAGGTCCATTTCTCATCTCCAACATCCCAGTCCTTGACAGTCATGGTTATCACTTTTCTGGACTTGTGCAATAGCACATGTTTTAAAATTATACACTGAATCACATCACAGCTCTGATGGCAACCCTCTCAAGGCCTTACATTTTGCTTTACAAACTATGAAAATCTTACCCAGGCCTCACAGGATTATGGAATTTATTCTCTCCAAAATTTTTGGCCTAAGAGCAGGAAATTGGACTGCTGACTTTCGAATAGCTCTCTGACTTCATCTCTCTCTCTCTCTCTCTCTCTCTCTCTCTCTGCTCCAGTTACACCAGACCTTTTCTTTTCTTTGAACATAATGACCTTATTTTTACACCAGCGATGACTCCTTCTTCCTGGACTCTTCGGCCCAGCCTGGTGGCACAGTTGGCACCAAACTTAACCACAGTGCTGGAAGTCACATGGCCAACTGCAAGTTAGATCCTTGGGTTGACTTCAAAATGTGTTGGGTGCATGTATATGTGTCCAAGCTCCTGAAGAGCTGGAGAGCTAGGGAAAGGGGATCATAGCATGATGAGACCCTATTGAAAGTGCATCTCTCTTTCCTCTCTGTCTCTCTCCATCATTTCTGTGCATGCATGAACTCTCTACCATAAGTCAAGAGCTTGTTTCTATTCTGTTCATAGCCAGTATCTTCATGAATTCTTTTCTAGGCTCAGATGTCACCTCATCAGAGAGAACTTCCAGGTCACTTTTCAATTGCTCTCTTTTAAATCCTGGTGACATCTTTTCTTCAAGGATTTACTGTTAAGTGAAGTTATCTTTTTCATTTGTCCTTTACTGTCAGTATTCTCCATTAGAATTTAAACCTAACTATAGAACTCCCTGAAGAGTCTGTCATGCTCACCTCCACATTCCTAAGGCATATATAATACTTAGCCAATACTAATGGTCTCAACAGTATTTTCTCATCTAACTGGTACAGCTTCAATTCTGCTATGATGTCCTCCCATCCTTAAAAATAATTTAAATAAATCATTCACATTATCCTATTGCCCTTGACAATGTCTTGTATAAGACCTTGTTACCTAGGTCTATCCAATACATTGGGGGGATCCCATGACAAATTCACTTTTTAAAACAGACCCACACATGGAAGAAATGGTCCTTTTTCTACTACTGGTTTCGGGGAGTCTACATGGAATACCTGGAACTAGCCAACATGTGACCATGAAAACATATTGACACTGGCAGAATGGAGAAAAAGAAGGAATTCTGATTTTTGAGAAGACTGTGGAGCCTCTAGCCTTTTTATTACATGATAAAATAATTTTTTTTCTCCCTGAAATAAAACTTGGAAAGAGATCTGTAGACTCCTTTGTAGTCCCTTTTCTGCCCTTCATTTTATCCTGATTTTGGTGCTAATGATGCCTATGCATGAGTACACATTTTAATATATTTGTTCTTGCCTAAGTAAGAGACAATACTGTTTCACATACTTTACACTTTTTATTAGGGCATTATAATGTCATTCTTTGTCAATTTCTCTTTTTCTGTGTATTAACAATGATGTTTTTAAGATTTGCTAGTGAATACATGGAACCCTAGATTATTTATTTTCACTATGTATAGCTGTTATATGGAGACACCACACCTTATTTTTTTCTTCCTTCTGCCACATTTGGATTGTTTCCAAGTTCTTGCTATTATAAAAAAGAAGTCTCTGTGGGACCAGCAGTTGGTGTAATGGCTATGTCGCTGAACTCCCATGTAGTTGACCACAGTTTGGGTCCTGGACCGGTGACTTAAACTCACTCTAGGCACATGTGCATGCATGCCAAAGATCCTGAGAAGAGAATGGAGGAGAAGGGATTGCAGCATGGTCATCCTCCTTGGAGGGTGAATTCTTGCTTTCTGTCTCTCTGTCTCTCTGTCTCTCTCTGGCAAGCGCATGTGCCCTATAGCAAAAACCTCTTCCAACAAAAAGAAGCCTCCTGTTTCACATATGTCAGTTTGTCTGTAGTAATGTTTTTAATTATGTTTGGTAATAAACCATAGAAATCAAAAGTTTCTAAATAAGCATGGATGTTCACATACACATATTTCTGAAGCAAAATTTTACTAAACAATAATTATTCTTACTACATGTGATGCATTTTGAACAGAATCAAAGCTGGACCCTAGAATCTATCACTCATCTTCTAAAATCTTCTTAAATATGAATGAAAGGAAAAAAAATGCCTTATACTTAAAAATCCACAGAGTTGGGACCAGAAGGTGGTGTTGTGGTTAAGATGCTAGACACCCACATGACTGATGGCAGTTCAAGTCCCAACCCAGTAGCTTGAAAATCACAAGCATGTGTGCATGCATGCATGTCAAAAATCCTAGGAGGAGAAGGGATTGTGGCACAGCCATTACCCCATACCCCTACCCCTGGGAGTGATCTCTGGCTTTCCCTCTCCCTCTTTCTGTCCATCAAGCGTATATGACCTATAAAAAAAGAAAAAAAAACTTAAAAAAAAAATAACAGAGTCAGGGATTCCTTGCTAACACTATGCATATAAATACCTCCCAACTAGCAAATCTTAATTTTTTATTGTAAAGCAAAATGTTTCATTGCCATCAATTACTTCAGAACATTTAACTTTTTTTAAAAAGCAAGCCCCTGAATTGTCTGTGCTGGTTTATCCAGTAAGCAATAATCACATAAGTTATCATTTTTATATTATATCACATTAAAAAGGGAGAGAAAATGATCTTGCATTCTACAACACAATGTTAATGTCCATGGACTTAAATAAATAACAAAAATAAAAGAGTTTGGAAATGAACGAGGCTACACTTTGCAAGGTCACTGTCTACATTCATAGAGGTAATGGAATAATTTCAATAGGCTAAATGACTTCTCTCTACAATGGGAACAGAAATATATATATATATATACACACCATAGAAAACTCACTGAAAAGAGAAAGAGAGAGACTGAAAGGGAAAGTTTGAAATTGGTCCCGTGGGAGATGGTCACAACACAAACCCTTTTCCTCCTGGGATTTTGGACATGTATGCACATGCGTTCAGTATGATTTTTAAGCTGCCAGGTCCAGGACTCACACTGCAATTGACCATGTGGGAGTCATAACCACTAGGTCACCTGCTGGTCCCTAAATAAATAATTTTTTTAAAAAGATATATTGACTTTACTATCTCTTTTCAGAATTTTGTGTATACTTTTTAATTCAGTCATTTTTATCAACTTATATTTGTTTGAGCATGTAAAAGATTACTGTCAGACAATATGTTCTTTTCATCAGTTCATTTACAATGGAGATAGAAATGTCACTCTCAGACTTCAAACTCTTACATTGTAAAAGGTAAAGAAAAACTTGTGGTGGGAAAAGCAACGTAAAATCGGTCCTGTTTTTCCCCAGCTCACCTGTGGAGAATCTTTTTATTCAC
>NW_006159565.1:6650293-6656847 GCF_000334495.1 Tupaia belangeri chinensis
TCCCTCCCTCAAAGTATGTAACCAAATATCATTGTTAGAGGCCTAAGAGAAAGTCAGTTACTATTTCACTTTTTTTTGGTTATATTTTAAGTGGGAACAGATATGTCAGCAATCATTCTGGAATTCACACCATCTCAGCCAATGAGTCAGCATTTGCTTTCACAGGGCTCTGATCAGCAGAAGGTTCCAGGAAGATCGAGTTTTTGGAAGACTTTGGATTTAATACATTTTAATACTTATCCACCTACAAAGCAAACATTCACAAAAAGCCTAGGCAACTACTTACTTCTTGTTCCTTCAAATACACTCTTGGAAAGCCATCTGTTTGATGAGATACTGCACCTGTAGTGATAACTTTCTGCTTTTGTGGTATTGTGGGTTGGCCAGCTGTGCTTGGTGATTGTGTTCTGCTTAGCTGTGTGGGGACGTCTCTGCCATTTCCACTCATGGAGCTCTGCCAGGCAGGTGTCCTTCCCCACAGCTCATCCAGTCACAGATTCTGCTCCCTAGGCTCTGAACAGTCTCAAACCTCAAACTGTCCCTGTGCCCCACAGTTGCAGGGAGCTACTATTTGGTAGTCTATTGACACGAAGGTGAAACCCGCCCCCACCCCCAACATGAAACCAGAGACAGCCCTGATGACCTCTGAATCACTTTCAGGGCCACTCTTCTCTCCTCTTAAAGGATAATGCACATTCACAGTTGAATAGCTCTGAGGCTCAGTTCTACAGAAACCAAGTCCAACAGCCTTCCTTCATTTCATCCTGTATCTGTACCCTTCAATTCAAATTTGTAGAATTTCTACTGGAGTGATTAATATTGGGTTGTCAGAAAAGTCATGACATATGACTTTCCCAACAAGCTAATAGATCCATGATTCACACCCATACTAATCTTATCAAATGTCTCTTTGTCCACACCCTTAGTGTTCTCTTCTGAACAAGTTTTCACAGTTTTTGCAGCATGGACAGGTTGAAAATTTTCTAAGCCTTTAAAGTGTTGGTTACTTTTTACATAATAATTCTTTCTTCAAGTCATTTCTCCCTTCCCCTGTTTTTCTATAAGCAAAAAAGAGGAGCCAAGTTGCTGTGTGAATACTTTGTTTAGAAATAACCTCAGCAGGGCCAGCAGGTGGCATGGTGGCTGAGGTGCTGCATTCCTACATGGCCAACCGCAGTTCAAGTCTTGGACCTGGTGACTTATTTTTCTCACTCCTCCCTCCCCCCATCTCTCTCTGGTAAGTATACATGCCCTAAAGCAAATTAAAACAATAATAATAATAATAATAATAATAATAATAATTTTTTTTAAAAAGAAATCTCCTCAGTTTCTAGTTCCATCCCTTCTAAGTTTTACTTTCCACAAAATACGAGAGTACAAGCATAATTCAGTGTGGTTCTTCGCCAATTTATAACCAGGATTGTCATTCCTCCAGTTTTAAATAATGTGTGCCTTATATCCATCTGAGACCCCCAAAAATTGCCTGTACCACCCCAACATTCTGTGTAATGTTCTACCAACATCCTGTGAATGGTTACTCATGTATTTTAGAAGGTGAACAGTTCTGTTACAGCTGCCTTCTCTTCTCTCTGAGCTCTCGCCATCACTTTTAACATTCCCTTCATGATCACCTTAGTTTTCTCTAGAATGTATCTCAAGACTCTTCCAGTGCTTTACTCAATACTCAGTTCCAAAGCCACTTCCACATTTCTAGGTATTTGTTACGGCAGTTCTTCTCCCCTTCTCAGTATCGACAATTATTTCAGTCAGTTCAGGCTGCTATCAGAAAATACCATAAACTGGGTGGGTTAGAAAACAGACATTTATTTCTCATAGTTCTGGAGGCTTGCAAGTCCAAGATCAAGTTGCTGTCAGATTAGATTTTTGGTGAGGGTCCCCATCTTGCCTTATAGTCATCTTCTCACTGTGAGCTCACGTGCCCTTTCCTTGCTGTATATTAATGGAGCTTTCTCCCTCCCTTCCTCTTCTTATTGGGGCACTAGTCCTAGCATGAGAGCTCCACCCTCATGACCTCATCTAAACTTATTAATACTATCACATGGAGGGTTAGGACTTTAACATATGAATTTTGGGGAGACACAAATATTCAATACATAAAAGTTTATAACTCTGTCCATTTACATAGCCTTTTTCTTCTCGTCAACAACTTTTTTGGCTTCCAAGCACCAAACTGGGATCTTCAATGGCTATCACTAAACCTGATCCAGTTCAGACATATGTTACATGGATTTTGTAAATGGAAATAATATCAAAGCAGAAGCAGGCCCTCTGTGGTGGTTTCTCAGTCAAAACCATTAATTCATGTGAATTGCTCCCACTGATGAACTTGTAAGCTCCTGAAAAGAATCTCTGACTAACACCTACTTTGAATATAGCCAGTGAAATTTTCTATGGGGAAATTCTCCTGAAGGTGGCAGTCTTTCACTTCCAGGCTTTGGTTCATGCTGTTCCCTTTCTAGGACATTCTCTGCTTTTCCCTCCACGTGAAAAACAGCTCCTAGCACTTAGGTCTTAGATATCCGTTTAAATCTTGCATCAGTAGATGTTCCTTTCTGTGTTCCCATGGACCTCATTCCAATGTCATTATAGTTTCTTTTCTTTTACAATTTCTTTGAATGTTTTCTAGTTTCTAAACCATAAGCTGAGGACATTAAGAATCCAATCTCTGTATTCACCCCTCCATGCTTAGCTCTGAGCATGGCGCTCGGCATAGTATTAGAGCTGAAAGAGGGAGTAGCTAGGTTAGAAGATAAAATATGGCAGAGATATCCAATGAAGAACTTAAACAGACCTAGGGTAGCCACAAGTCAACCCTGGAGGACACTTTGGGCCTTTCAGAGGACTTAGCACTTCAGAGTATCCATCCTTCAGATCAAAATGCAGACACAGGAAATAAAGAAAAAGACAGATAGAAATAAAGAAACACTGTTAGGAAGGGAGCAGGTGAAGAGCCACCTTCCAAACCAGGTACAGAGGTTTTGACTCTTTAAGAGGTCCTGCCCTTCCCTTTTTTTTTTTTCTAGAGGTTTTTTTTGCTATAGGGCGCGTGCGCTCACCAGACAGACAGAGAGAGACATAGAGACAGAAAGTGAGAAATCACCCCCCAGGGGGGATGGTCACACCGCAATCCCTTCTCCTCCATTCTCCTCTCAGGATCTTGGGCAGACACACACACACGCCCGGCGTGAGTTTTAAGTCACCAGGTCTGAGATGCATACCATGGTCAACTACGTGGGAGTCCAGGACATAGCCATTACGCCTTCCTTTATACTTTTGCTCAGGACCTTATGAAATGTCGATACAGGCCTCTTCTTCAAAATTTGTCAAGAATTTCAAAATGGTGGGAACAGAGCATTAAATCAGCATTTAATATGGCTCCCTTAAAAGCAAGGAGCTTGGGTGACAGATTCTATGCCCATGAAACCAGAATTTCCTTGCATGGTTAGGTTCCAGGGATGTAAAACACTGTTTAAATTTATTTGGTAGTTCTTTCTTTCTCTCTCTCTCTTTTTCAATTTTAGAAAATAAAGATAACCAGCTCATGGCATGGTGGTTAAGGTGGCTGGATACCACAGAGCCAGCTGCACAGTTGAAGCCCTATACATTTCGAATCCTGGACCTTATAGCTTGAGAAACATGCCAGAAGACCGTGTGTGCTAAAAAATCCTAAAAAGAGAAGTGGAGGAGAAGGGATTTCAGTATGACCATCCCTCACTGGGGATGAGGAATGATTTCTTGCCCACTTCCCCTTCTCTCTCCCATAAGCACATACACTCTCCAGCAAATAAAAAAAAAAAAAAGAAAGAAACTTTCATGACTACGAGCATAAAGATTGCCACGAGCTTGCCCAGTGCCAATGTCCAAGAAGTAATACTAGAGTTTTCATAATTCACATTCTCCCACAGAGACCTCCTGGTACTGAAATGTCCATTCTCAAGCTTACTTTTTATTGACTCTCATTAAAAACCAGCTATGAGCTTGAAGAAAGCAGCTGAGTGTAAAGTGTTGTCTTGCTCTACTTTACCATGGGCACTGGAAATAGTATCATCAAAGCACCTGCCTAATCCTTCAACAAAACATGGTCTTGTATATTTTCTTTAAGTTGCGTATATTGATTCCTGCCTTCCCACTCCCCACACACATGTTCCACAAAGGTACCAAGATCAATTCAATCTTATTACTCTGGTGAATTGTATTGTTCAATTATGACATTTTACTTGGACATGACTCTTATAGCACCTTGCATTAATCTGCCCTAATAACTACTGGGGCATTTTGGAAATAATTGATTTTTCACATCTGAAAGACATTTGTTATGCTCTGTTAATGGCAATGAAATAGTAGAAACATTCACAAAAGCAAAATGGAACTAAATGCCAAGATAAATGTTCTATTTTGGCAATATTCTCACAAAATAGCTGACAGATGTTAGTATAAGCACTGTATTTTGTGCGAAGATACTCATCTTTTCCTACTATTATATATACTTCATGACGTACAGAAAAAAAAATATGAGAAATCAGGATACCATTTTGGGCTATGCCAAAACCAAATTTGGCATTTTATTTTTCCATGTTGATACATAGTTTGGTCTTCAGTCTCCATGTGAAGTATCTAAGTAATTTTTTAGTCTCTCAAAAGCAAATGAATACTTTAAAAAATTTGGAGGGGATTTATGACTAATATTTTTAAATAATTATAGGATCCCAAGAGAAAAATAAACCTGAACAATAAATTCTCATTGGTAATTTATGAACTGCATGTACCAAAATCTATTTAGAAAAAGGAATACAGCCCTGTTCTCTACTTCTTAATGTCTCTAGGTCCCTATAAATAGACTGTATGGAGACCGATGATTGTATCTCAAGGAGGGATTGAAAGTTGGAAATGAAATCAGACTCAGAGAACAAAGGGAGAAAAAGATCTGTGAGCTGCTTTTACTGGCAAGCTCCATTGTGACTAACTTACTGTCTTTTCATTTCTCAGGACTTCAATCGTATTTAGATTTACAGTTCCATTACTACATATTCACATAGAATTCATTCTTTAGAAATGTGTCTGCCATGGGGGTCAACAGATGGTATAGCGGTTACATCACTGGACTCCCACATGGCTGACCGCAGTTCGAGTCCTGGACCCAGTGGCTTGACACTCAAACCGGGTGTGTGTGCGTGCATGCCTAAGATCCTAGGAGAATAGAGAAGGGATTATAGTGGGGGCATCCTCCCCGTGGGGGGGGGGGGATTTCTCACTTTCCTTCTCACTATCTCTGTCTTTTTCTCTCTCCAGTAAGTGCACATGCCCGAAGGCAAAAACCTCTAGGAAAAAGAAAAAAGGAAATGTGTCTGCCTGATAGAAAAGATGCTTATTTGTTAGTTATTCTAGTTATTCCTAGACACACTGACATAACAGCTGAGGATGTTAGTGGTATGAGACATTCTTTGAGTTGATCCCTTTTAGAGTCTCACAATTGTGATTGTTTTCTAAATCTATTTTAATTTCTTCTCTTCTCATGTACACACACACACACACACACACACACACACACAAATGGCATGGTGTTAAACAAACATAAAAGAAAAATAAAGAATCTTCTACAAAGGGGCCAGTAATCCCTTTTAAAATCATGATAATATATTAAACAGAAAATGTTGATTCAAGACACATGATTAAACTGACTCATACGAAATTAGAGTGAAAAAACACACAAGTGATTGATTCTCATGATCCCGTTTTACTGATGAAGAAACTGAGATCTGGAGACCTTAGTGATTGCTCAGGGGCATAAACAAACCCTAGGAAACAGCTGGAGCTTGACCCAGTTCTCTCCTTTAATGCTGATGACCTTCCCTACTGCAAATTTACCACCAGAACTCCAGTGTCCCTGTGTTAATTCTGCATACGCCAGTATCAATGGCCTTCCATACAAGAGCATTCTTAATGTTTTAAAATAGCATTTTAATAATGTTTCTGTGTTTCTACATTTTTTTTGTTGTTTTAAGAAATCAAGAAAGAAGAATATTTTAAAATACATATAGATAGGCCAGCTCTGTGGTGCAATGGTAATGCACGGCTCAAGAGAGGTTGAATACCACACAGAGAGCATGGTTCAAAACCCTGACTGCATCAGCCTGAAACATGTCAGGCACAACCATGTAAGTGCCTGAGATCTGGCAGGCTGGCAGGCTGTAGGAAGGGGACTGTATGTGACCAGCAGAAAGTTAATCTACAGAGGAAGTGACTTATTTGATATCTCTATAGTATCACCTCAGACCCTGTACTGTCTCTCAAACACAGATATGCACGTACAGTCTATCACGAAAAAAGAAAAAAAATTAAAATATATATAGGGACCAAGAGTAAAATCCTACATGGTAGGCTTTCACCCTAGATTTCGTTCTCTGTCCAACCTAGTAAAAAGGCAACCATTAAACACATACATCCTCAAAAACAAAACAAATCAAAAAGACAAAATAAGCAATGAAAACTCCAAAATAAAGTAGTCATGTGGTTATATTATATATATATATATA
>NW_006159565.1:6659749-6683538 GCF_000334495.1 Tupaia belangeri chinensis
AATAATAATAATAATAATAATAATAATAATAATTTTTTTTAAAAAGAAATCTCCTCAGTTTCTAGTTCCATCCCTTCTAAGTTTTACTTTCCACAAAATACGAGAGTACAAGCATAATTCAGTGTGGTTCTTCGCCAATTTATAACCAGGATTGTCATTCCTCCAGTTTTAAATAATGTGTGCCTTATATCCATCTGAGACCCCCAAAAATTGCCTGTACCACCCCAACATTCTGTGTAATGTTCTACCAACATCCTGTGAATGGTTACTCATGTATTTTAGAAGGTGAACAGTTCTGTTACAGCTGCCTTCTCTTCTCTCTGAGCTCTCGCCATCACTTTTAACATTCCCTTCATGATCACCTTAGTTTTCTCTAGAATGTATCTCAAGACTCTTCCAGTGCTTTACTCAATACTCAGTTCCAAAGCCACTTCCACATTTCTAGGTATTTGTTACGGCAGTTCTTCTCCCCTTCTCAGTATCGACAATTATTTCAGTCAGTTCAGGCTGCTATCAGAAAATACCATAAACTGGGTGGGTTAGAAAACAGACATTTATTTCTCATAGTTCTGGAGGCTTGCAAGTCCAAGATCAAGTTGCTGTCAGATTAGATTTTTGGTGAGGGTCCCCATCTTGCCTTATAGTCATCTTCTCACTGTGAGCTCACGTGCCCTTTCCTTGCTGTATATTAATGGAGCTTTCTCCCTCCCTTCCTCTTCTTATTGGGGCACTAGTCCTAGCATGAGAGCTCCACCCTCATGACCTCATCTAAACTTATTAATACTATCACATGGAGGGTTAGGACTTTAACATATGAATTTTGGGGAGACACAAATATTCAATACATAAAAGTTTATAACTCTGTCCATTTACATAGCCTTTTTCTTCTCGTCAACAACTTTTTTGGCTTCCAAGCACCAAACTGGGATCTTCAATGGCTATCACTAAACCTGATCCAGTTCAGACATATGTTACATGGATTTTGTAAATGGAAATAATATCAAAGCAGAAGCAGGCCCTCTGTGGTGGTTTCTCAGTCAAAACCATTAATTCATGTGAATTGCTCCCACTGATGAACTTGTAAGCTCCTGAAAAGAATCTCTGACTAACACCTACTTTGAATATAGCCAGTGAAATTTTCTATGGGGAAATTCTCCTGAAGGTGGCAGTCTTTCACTTCCAGGCTTTGGTTCATGCTGTTCCCTTTCTAGGACATTCTCTGCTTTTCCCTCCACGTGAAAAACAGCTCCTAGCACTTAGGTCTTAGATATCCGTTTAAATCTTGCATCAGTAGATGTTCCTTTCTGTGTTCCCATGGACCTCATTCCAATGTCATTATAGTTTCTTTTCTTTTACAATTTCTTTGAATGTTTTCTAGTTTCTAAACCATAAGCTGAGGACATTAAGAATCCAATCTCTGTATTCACCCCTCCATGCTTAGCTCTGAGCATGGCGCTCGGCATAGTATTAGAGCTGAAAGAGGGAGTAGCTAGGTTAGAAGATAAAATATGGCAGAGATATCCAATGAAGAACTTAAACAGACCTAGGGTAGCCACAAGTCAACCCTGGAGGACACTTTGGGCCTTTCAGAGGACTTAGCACTTCAGAGTATCCATCCTTCAGATCAAAATGCAGACACAGGAAATAAAGAAAAAGACAGATAGAAATAAAGAAACACTGTTAGGAAGGGAGCAGGTGAAGAGCCACCTTCCAAACCAGGTACAGAGGTTTTGACTCTTTAAGAGGTCCTGCCCTTCCCTTTTTTTTTTTTTCTAGAGGTTTTTTTTGCTATAGGGCGCGTGCGCTCACCAGACAGACAGAGAGAGACATAGAGACAGAAAGTGAGAAATCACCCCCCAGGGGGGATGGTCACACCGCAATCCCTTCTCCTCCATTCTCCTCTCAGGATCTTGGGCAGACACACACACACGCCCGGCGTGAGTTTTAAGTCACCAGGTCTGAGATGCATACCATGGTCAACTACGTGGGAGTCCAGGACATAGCCATTACGCCTTCCTTTATACTTTTGCTCAGGACCTTATGAAATGTCGATACAGGCCTCTTCTTCAAAATTTGTCAAGAATTTCAAAATGGTGGGAACAGAGCATTAAATCAGCATTTAATATGGCTCCCTTAAAAGCAAGGAGCTTGGGTGACAGATTCTATGCCCATGAAACCAGAATTTCCTTGCATGGTTAGGTTCCAGGGATGTAAAACACTGTTTAAATTTATTTGGTAGTTCTTTCTTTCTCTCTCTCTCTTTTTCAATTTTAGAAAATAAAGATAACCAGCTCATGGCATGGTGGTTAAGGTGGCTGGATACCACAGAGCCAGCTGCACAGTTGAAGCCCTATACATTTCGAATCCTGGACCTTATAGCTTGAGAAACATGCCAGAAGACCGTGTGTGCTAAAAAATCCTAAAAAGAGAAGTGGAGGAGAAGGGATTTCAGTATGACCATCCCTCACTGGGGATGAGGAATGATTTCTTGCCCACTTCCCCTTCTCTCTCCCATAAGCACATACACTCTCCAGCAAATAAAAAAAAAAAAAAGAAAGAAACTTTCATGACTACGAGCATAAAGATTGCCACGAGCTTGCCCAGTGCCAATGTCCAAGAAGTAATACTAGAGTTTTCATAATTCACATTCTCCCACAGAGACCTCCTGGTACTGAAATGTCCATTCTCAAGCTTACTTTTTATTGACTCTCATTAAAAACCAGCTATGAGCTTGAAGAAAGCAGCTGAGTGTAAAGTGTTGTCTTGCTCTACTTTACCATGGGCACTGGAAATAGTATCATCAAAGCACCTGCCTAATCCTTCAACAAAACATGGTCTTGTATATTTTCTTTAAGTTGCGTATATTGATTCCTGCCTTCCCACTCCCCACACACATGTTCCACAAAGGTACCAAGATCAATTCAATCTTATTACTCTGGTGAATTGTATTGTTCAATTATGACATTTTACTTGGACATGACTCTTATAGCACCTTGCATTAATCTGCCCTAATAACTACTGGGGCATTTTGGAAATAATTGATTTTTCACATCTGAAAGACATTTGTTATGCTCTGTTAATGGCAATGAAATAGTAGAAACATTCACAAAAGCAAAATGGAACTAAATGCCAAGATAAATGTTCTATTTTGGCAATATTCTCACAAAATAGCTGACAGATGTTAGTATAAGCACTGTATTTTGTGCGAAGATACTCATCTTTTCCTACTATTATATATACTTCATGACGTACAGAAAAAAAAAATATGAGAAATCAGGATACCATTTTGGGCTATGCCAAAACCAAATTTGGCATTTTATTTTTCCATGTTGATACATAGTTTGGTCTTCAGTCTCCATGTCCAGTATCTAAGTAATTTTTTAGTCTCTCAAAAGCAAATGAATACTTTAAAAAATTTGGAGGGGATTTATGACTAATATTTTTAAATAATTATAGGATCCCAAGAGAAAAATAAACCTGAACAATAAATTCTCATTGGTAATTTATGAACTGCATGTACCAAAATCTATTTAGAAAAAGGAATACAGCCCTGTTCTCTACTTCTTAATGTCTCTAGGTCCCTATAAATAGACTGTATGGAGACCGATGATTGTATCTCAAGGAGGGATTGAAAGTTGGAAATGAAATCAGACTCAGAGAACAAAGGGAGAAAAAGATCTGTGAGCTGCTTTTACTGGCAAGCTCCATTGTGACTAACTTACTGTCTTTTCATTTCTCAGGACTTCAATCGTATTTAGATTTACAGTTCCATTACTACATATTCACATAGAATTCATTCTTTAGAAATGTGTCTGCCATGGGGGTCAACAGATGGTATAGCGGTTACATCACTGGACTCCCACATGGCTGACCGCAGTTCGAGTCCTGGACCCAGTGGCTTGACACTCAAACCGGGTGTGTGTGCGTGCATGCCTAAGATCCTAGGAGAATAGAGAAGGGATTATAGTGTGGGCATCCTCCCCGTGGGGGGGGGGGATTTCTCACTTTCCTTCTCACTATCTCTGTCTTTTTCTCTCTCCAGTAAGTGCACATGCCCGAAGGCAAAAACCTCTAGGAAAAAGAAAAAAGGAAATGTGTCTGCCTGATAGAAAAGATGCTTATTTGTTAGTTATTCTAGTTATTCCTAGACACACTGACATAACAGCTGAGGATGTTAGTGGTATGAGACATTCTTTGAGTTGATCCCTTTTAGAGTCTCACAATTGTGATTGTTTTCTAAATCTATTTTAATTTCTTCTCTTCTCATGTACACACACACACACACACACACACACACACACACAAATGGCATGGTGTTAAACAAACATAAAAGAAAAATAAAGAATCTTCTACAAAGGGGCCAGTAATCCCTTTTAAAATCATGATAATATATTAAACAGAAAATGTTGATTCAAGACACATGATTAAACTGACTCATACGAAATTAGAGTGAAAAAACACACAAGTGATTGATTCTCATGATCCCGTTTTACTGATGAAGAAACTGAGATCTGGAGACCTTAGTGATTGCTCAGGGGCATAAACAAACCCTAGGAAACAGCTGGAGCTTGACCCAGTTCTCTCCTTTAATGCTGATGACCTTCCCTACTGCAAATTTACCACCAGAACTCCAGTGTCCCTGTGTTAATTCTGCATACGCCAGTATCAATGGCCTTCCATACAAGAGCATTCTTAATGTTTTAAAATAGCATTTTAATAATGTTTCTGTGTTTCTACATTTTTTTTGTTGTTTTAAGAAATCAAGAAAGAAGAATATTTTAAAATACATATAGATAGGCCAGCTCTGTGGTGCAATGGTAATGCACGGCTCAAGAGAGGTTGAATACCACACAGAGAGCATGGTTCAAAACCCTGACTGCATCAGCCTGAAACATGTCAGGCACAACCATGTAAGTGCCTGAGATCTGGCAGGCTGGCAGGCTGTAGGAAGGGGACTGTATGTGACCAGCAGAAAGTTAATCTACAGAGGAAGTGACTTATTTGATATCTCTATAGTATCACCTCAGACCCTGTACTGTCTCTCAAACACAGATATGCACGTACAGTCTATCACGAAAAAAGAAAAAAAATTAAAATATATATAGGGACCAAGAGTAAAATCCTACATGGTAGGCTTTCACCCTAGATTTCGTTCTCTGTCCAACCTAGTAAAAAGGCAACCATTAAACACATACATCCTCAAAAACAAAACAAATCAAAAAGACAAAATAAGCAATGAAAACTCCAAAATATATACACACACATATATAATTCTAGTCTATTTTTAAATAGTTAAGATTTAACTTTATTCTAAATATTTGGAAACAAAACACGGGCTGAAGCTGCGACATATTTAAAAATAATTTTGAGGATGGTACAATGGCATTTGTCTAATTTGATTGAGTCTTTTACTCAAATTGTTACTAGAAATACATAGGCTCTGGGCCAGTTGGTGATGGTGTGGTTAAGGCAGCTGAATCACACATGGTCGACCATGGAGTTCGAGTCCCAGACCTGGCAGTTTGAAAAAACACACCAGATGTGTGTTTGTGCATGCCCAAATCCCAAAAGGAGAAATAGAGAGAAGGGATTGGAACATGAACAACTCTCTTCAGGGGGTGCTTTCTCACTTTCCCTCTCTCTCTGTCCTCTCTTCTGTGAGTACACACATCTTCTAGTTATTAAAAAAAAAATAGTTCAAAATGAATGTTCCATAAATATCATTGATTAATGGGACCAGCAGTTAGTGTAATGGCTATGTCACTGAACTCCCATGTAGCCGACCGAGGTTTGAGTCCCGGACCTTGGTGCCTTATACTCATGCTGGGTACGTGTGCATGCCCAAGATCCCAAGAGGAGAATGGAGGAGAAGGGATTGTGGTGTGGCCATACCCCCTGGGGGGTGATTTATCGCTTTCTATCTCTCTGCCTCTCTCTGTCTTTCTAGCGAGCACACACACTCTATAGCAGAAACCTCTCAAAAAAAGAAAATCACTGATTAATTTAATTGTAAAAACAAATACCATGTTCAGAATATTCTTCTGTACTTCACATTATGCAATGTGAACAGGAAGTATGACAAGGTATCATTATAATTGATAAACATCTGTATGTATTAAAGTTATTTGGAGACAAAAGGCAAATGAGAGACACTATGAAGAGCATAGATCTGGTTGACAACTTAGCAGAAAGTTAACCTACAGAGGAAGTGACTTATTTGATATCTCTATAGTATCATGTCAGGAATTGGGGCCAGCAGGTGACATAGTGGTTAAGGCACAGGACTCCCACATGGCTGGCCATGGTTCGAGTCACGGATACAGTGGTTTGAAACTCATACTGGGTACATGTATGTATGTGCACAAAATCCTGAGAGGAGAATGGAGAAGAGATTGTGGTGTAGCCATTCCCCCTAGGGAGTGATTTCTCACTTTCTCTCTCTCTGTCTCTTTCTGTCTTTTCAGTGAGCACATGTATCCTATAGCAAAAAAAAAGTCTCTCTCAAAAAATAAATAAATAGATAAATAGAATGAATATGAATTCATTTAGATCTACTAACTACACTTGTCCTTCAGTAGCTGAGGAGGATTGGTTCCAGAACATTCACACCTGTTCTAATCCTCAAGGGAGATACTAAAATCTTCAGATAACAAAAGTCCCTTACAAAAAATTGCACGCTATTTGCATATAACCCATGCACATTCTCCCACATAATCTCTACATTATGTATAACACCTAATGCAACATAAGTTCAAAATAAATTGTTGCTATACTACATTGTTTAAGGAATAATGACAAGAAACAGAAATGTAGGTGTTCAGTACAAACACAACCAAGGTAGTCACAAGTATAACCAGCAACAATGTGAGATTTCTCCATTTGTGGTTGGTTGGATGTGTGGGTGCCCATCTCATGGCTGCTGAGGACTGACTGTAACTAAATGTTCAACAGATGGGTTCCACAATAAAACACTATTGGCACACAGTTAAAATTTCCTAAAGAAGCGTGGGTCATAAGCTGCTTGGGTTCAAATCCCTGACCCTACTCTTTATTGGATATTGCCAGAGGGCAAGGTATTCCACTTTTCTGTACCTAAATCATGCATCTGTTTAAAAAAAAAGAAAGAAGAAGAAGGAAAAAAAAAGACTTTTTTTTTTCTCCACAAGGTAAAGCATTTATCAACAGAATAGAGTCACAGTGTCTTATATATACTAAGAATCATACACATTTGTAACTGCTCCCAACCTTCACATGATGGAGATTCTATGAGCAAATACAGTGGAGAAATACTACATCCTACCTCCCCTCTAAGAAGCTCATAAATCATATAAGGATATTTTTAAAGGAATTTTACAGCAATTGAAAAATTCCATAAAAATGTTATTTAACTTAAGGTTTCTCAAAATTATTAAAGCAGTTTTTTAAAATAAATAAATGTTCATCTCAAAAGCATAACAGGGCCAGTCCAGGGCATAGCATTTAGGGGCAGAGCAGAGGTATTCTGATTCCTCATGGCCCTCTGTGATACAAATTCCAGCCCTGCTGGCCTCAAGCTGGGTGGTGTGCATATGCCCAGGATCCTGATGGGAGGGAGAATTGGAAGAAAAAGGATCCTTAGTGACTGTTTTCTTTCATTTCTCTTGTCTTTTCTCTCTGGTATGCATGCTCTCTGACATAAGAAAATAATAATAACCATATTAATTAATCTATCAAAAAATATAAAAGCACACACATTCTTTTCATAATTAATTAAGACTACCTATGAGTTGAGAGGATGTTTGTTTGGCTAAGAATAGATAAAAGAAATTAAATAATAAAAGGGAAAACAAACAAGCAAATAAACCCACAGCAATAATGAAGTGGGAATAGGTAAACAGTGGGGAAAAGAAGTGAAAAAGAAGAAAAGGATAAAGGTGAAATTTGGAAGTTATTAAAGGATAGTGAAAAGTGCCAATATCTACTAACTATTAATAGTTTTGAATGTTACTAAAAAAATGAGCATGGCCTCTCTCGATCCATTTTGCACAGAAGCCTTTAGGATTGCAGAATGTCCTATTAAGATTTCCAGATGAGGTCCAGACACTGTCATATAGTGGTCATGCACGTGTCCTGTAAGGCTGGAAGCCACATGGGCAGTCACGGATTTAGATAGCTGGGTCAGGTGGAGAACATGCAGAGCACAGGGTACCCTAGGATCCTGAGGAGCTGGAGGGCTAGGAAAAGGGAATGATAGCAGAGTGAGACATTGTCAAGGGTGGTTTTTCTTTTCTCTCTTTCTAATGTGCATGTACAGGCTATCACTTAAAAAAAAAACCTAGATATGCAAACGATCATCTTTTATAAACCATCATCTTCTAAAATCAAATCAAATCAAATCAGTAATATTAGGTAGGGGGTAATTTTCAGAAGGTACTAGAATTTTTTATTAGTTTTTGTTATTTTTTTCTTTTTACACATTCTCACAAGTAGTTGGCCAGACTATAATACATTCTCCTCTCATGATTTTGGGAATGCATGTACACTCACCCAGTATGTTTTTCAAGCTACCAGGTCCAAGACTGGAACCATGCAGTCAGCCCTGTAGGGATCCAATCACCTTAACTACCAAGCCTCTGGCTGACGTGTTTTTGTTTTAATAAATAATTATTAGAGGGACACTTATGTGGCAGGGTAGAGGATAAGGGTGGAGACTAAGTCTCATTGTTACACATATAACCAATAAGTACTATTTAATTGTTTCAGCATTATTTCTGTAGATAAAATTCTATACAACTAGTGCTATTCATTCAGAGGCTAATGCTATTCCAGTGTATAGAGTATAATGCCATGAACATTTCTGCTTCACCTAGCTCTCAGAAAGAAGCAGTGGTCCAATTTAATACTGTGCTCATTTAAAACCCTGCATGTATTTTAAAGTGGTAATTTTTTAATACAAAATTATGAATTATTTTAGTCTTAAAGATAGGTTTTTACAAAATAGACATATTCCTCCAAACTAATAATGTAGGATTATAATAGTAACTTTTGTTCTCCAAATAGAAACACTTCTACAAATCTGCAGTTGCTATTTTGATTAAACAAAACAAAAATCAGACTATCACACAACTTGAACTTCAGCAATATTTTCTAATATTTTCAGAAGACTAAGTCTACAGTCCTAACTCAGTTTAACAGTACATTTTGGAAGCATAAAACCTAGGAAATAAAGAAAACCTAAGAAGCTTTTCAAGGCTAGTTTGTATACCTGAAAATATGTGCCATTGTTTATAATCCCCTATCACTTTAAACATAAATATTCATCTTAACTTACATCATGTGAGCTCTTAGTCGTATCTGAAAATGTAGTCCAGGGTTTATTAAATAAAAATCTACTATCAAAAGTCTTAATCTATTAGATTTGTGCTCTACCATCCTGTTAAAATGCCTTTGATGGATAACCAAAGCCAATCTGCTTGTTTTTCAAACTGGTAAAGAAAAACTTAAGTGGTAATTCTATATTTCAGCTTACTAGGAAGAAAAAAGGAAAAAAAATATATATATAATCTGTCTCTAGATGATTTCAGTGTGGATGCAAAATCATCCTGTGCCTACAAAATGACCTCATTCCCAAGCTCCAGAAATATGATATTCTTTTCTAGCTTTAGTATTTATCACTCGCTTACAAAGAACTCAGTATTTAATAATATATAAATACAATGGCAAAGCATTGAATTGACACTTATGATAAAATGTATTTGATTAAGACTTAATAAAGCACTGTGTATAGTACTAGTGAATAATGCATTGCCAGATAAAGTTGGACACAAAGCAAATACAGTGTCAAAGCTAATCTGGCTGGGCATTATTCAGCCATATTACTTTCTTTATTACTAGATTAAAAAATGCATATTGTGTTTCAGCAGCTTTTTCATTATTTCAGCACATAACGCCAGTGCTTCTTGAAAAAGACCACCTAATTCCAAAAAAGAACTACTGTTGTAGGAAACCACAGAGAACTAGAATGGTAGAATGGGTCTCTTCATGATGTGGGCTCCCATTATTACAGTTAACAATGTGCTTTGGTTTAAAGCATTACAGTTTTCAGAAGCTACATTTTTTTTTAATGCCATTATGTTTCTCTTTCTTTCACAAAATACTAATCCAGAAAATTGGGAAATAACAATGTTTCCTAAACTCCAATTTTATAGAATTAGTTAAGGGAAAGAAAATATCATGCTCATTTATCTAGATCTCAAGTCTGCTTAGTCTGATCACATCTCTTGTCTATTGTTAAATTTTTTAGCTTGATTTTATTTTTTGAGTTTTGAGATATCTGTTTTGTATACACAGTCCTATCTTAATTCGATTTCCACCAAAGTAAGATTTGGGACAACTCTTTGGGTGTAGCCGTACCTGAGTCATAAGAGAATCAAAATGACTCCATATGGTATTTAGCCTTAAGGGTTTATCTTAATAGATTAATTAAACCCTTAGGGAAAAAGTGTCTTTTACTGAGGTCAGCAGGTGGTATGGTAGTTAAGGTGCTGAATTCCCACATGGCCAAGCACGGTTTGAGTCCCAGAACCAGAGGCTTGAAAATCATGCTGGCACATCATGTGTATCCAAAATACTAGGAGGAAAATGGAGGAGAAGGGATTGTGGCGTTGCCATCCAACCTGGGGTATGATTTCTCACTTTCTCTCTTTCTGTCTCTCTTGGTGAACCCATGTGCCCCATGGCAAAAAAAGAAAAAAAAAGACATGTCTTTTACTTTCCTCATGATGAACCTTACAGAATCTATACTTTTACCCCTATCACAGTGAATCTAGTAACTAATGAAAGTTGATTAAATCCTTGCTAAGTCTCGAGATAGTGGTCTATGGAGACAAGGAGGGGAAAGACACCATCAGCTCCCTCACATGTGACGAGCTGAGATTTAAATCAGCTTAAGCTTTGCAAAGTCATACATAAACCTTAGCTGCTTCTAAAACAGGGTTCTAAGAGTTGTTTTCACTGACTCCATTTTGTTTCTGCTGCCTCATTAATCAATGTTTATCTGTAAGCCCTTTGCAGAGAACTGAAGTCAGTCATTTCACCCTGACCGGAATGCAAACTGCTCCCCATGCGGTAACTTTCTGTTTGACACTATAGAGTCTCCACATGATTCTACCCAAAGACACCAACCAGGCTTCCTTATGATTTTGCCTCAAGAAAATGAATAACCTGACCTTTGCTTCTAGATGACATGCACACTGACCTCTTTCTCTATATGAATTCTGTATCTTATTCAGTACGGAAGAGTATTGAATCTTGGACTCAGGGCTCCTGTCTTCCAAGCGTTGGCCTCATTGAATAAATTCCTTTCCTTATTCATCAACTCGTGTATCTCGAGATTGGCTTTTGCTGAATATTGAGTAGCAGGGACCTGATTTCTGGTCCCCTGAAATGGACAACCCTGCCAGTTCTGGCATCACAGCTAGATTTGGGGAGGGGGGAAGGATTATGCCAGAGAGGAAATGATCAAGTGTGACAAGGAAGGGAAGTCAAATAATGGAGGGCGTGTTAGCAAGTGTTAGTACAGCAGATAACTGCAACTTTATTGCACTTGGGAATGTTGGGATTCAGAATTAGCTCATCACAGTGGGGAGGGAGTTGGGGCATTTATACCCCACTAGTTGAAGAATGCTATAGCTGGGGTAAGTAGGGAAGCAGAGTTACCATTTGTATGTTCTCTGTTTCTGTACTATTAGGCTAGTGCTAAACAGACTTCAACCCTCAAAGAAAGCTTTTATGACAATAAATGCACATGATGACACAGGGAAGTCATCTACTTTTAGAACAATGGTAAGGTCCAATGGTAGATGGGAAGCACACAGAAAGCATCTCCTACAGCTTTGGTCTGCTTCATTAGGTTTTGCATTCATGGCTCCAAGAACCCCTTTTTTTCTCTAAAACTTACTTTATCTCACTTGTTTTGGGCTTCATCCATGTCCCTTCTACTCTCTTGGAGATTAATCTATTCCTTCAACCTCCCAAGGGCACTCATGACACTCCTGCATTTTCCCAGTCATCAAACATTGAACAGCTTTTTCAGCCCTGTCTATGTATGTTAATTCTACTCATCATTTTCTTGCACCAGAGGGACATGATTCTTACAATTACAGTTCTTAATAAATGTATGTGCCATGTTGATGTGGTTCATAAATAGGCTGATTACCAGCAATTAGATTTATAATGTACCTTGTGTTCTTGCAAGCAGTAATAGAGATAGAAGAAACAATTGGATTTTGCATAAACAATATTTCAATGTATTGGGCTGGCTTCTTGAGTATAAAACAAAAGTATCATCATTTGGGGGAAACATAAAATCATATTAAACAAGGGTGTCAGGATGCAAAGAGTAGTTTGCATCCACTGTGTAGCAGAAAGAAGCATATATTCATACTCTCAATCCTAAATCCATCATCATCATTATTGAAGAATTCATTCCTGCCTTTAAAGTTTATGGGAGGCCATTGTTTCAGATTAGCCTTCAGTACTAGGCCCCAGTAGACCTGACCAAAACAAATGGAATCACATATGGTAAGTGCCATGTAATCAAACCAAAAGTTGAAGCAGGACAGTTTGTAATCAATCCATCCATCCATCAATCAAGGGAGGTTCCAGTTTACTTGAGTCAGTGTAATAAGAAAGTCCTGGAGCCAGACAGTGATGCAGCACAGCAGTAAAACACGATGCTCCACAGCCTAATCTACATTGGAAGAGTCCAGGATCACATGCAGAGACCTCCCTGAGTATGTCGGGCACATGTGTCCATGATTCAGGGCTGGCTGTGGCCGGGGTGACGTGCAGTGTCAAGACATTGTTGGGGGTGCTGTTACTCTCATTCTTTCTCTCTCTCTCTCTCTTACTTGCTCATGAAAAAAATAAAAAAGAACTCTTATTATTTTTTTAGGTCTTTTCCATAGTATATGTGTGCTTGCTCCAGAGAGACAAAGAGACAGAGAGATAGAGAAAACATGAGAAATCACCCATTGAAGGAAATGACCAGGCTGCAATTCCTTCCCTTCCATTTTCCTCTCAGGATTTTGAGCACACATGTATCTGGTATGATTTTCAAGCCACTGGATCTAGGACTCAAATTGTGGTTGTCGAAGTGGGAGTCCAGTGCCTTCAATATCATGCCACCTTCTGGCCCTAAGAAATAAACTATTTAAAAAACATTAATAACAACAAAAAAAAAAAACATGAAAAGAACATCGCCCTCTATTTAACCCTATAGGAATGTAATTTTGAAACAACCAATCCCTTTTTGCCTTTTTTAGATAGGGTCTCACTGTGTTGAGAGTCTTTTGTCTTTACCAACCTCAGCACTGGGGTTACCAGTGCATCCCATGGTGCCTAGCCTTTACAATGGACCGGGAATCCAAAGGGCTTCACATTGACCCAGCCTGTAAAGCTCTTCATCTAAGAAGCACGCATGGCTGGGTCAACCAATCTACTTTTTGTCCCATTTGCACTCTCATCCATTTTCTCTCTCTAAAGCCAATCTCTTCTACTCAGCTATGGAAACAATATATGTTATGGAACAAGGTATCACTGATTCTAGAATAACAAAAAGTCAATCAGATACTTAAACTAAATGTGTGGCGACTGTACCTTTCTTTTATTGCCAAAGAATGCACGTACTCACTAAAGAAAGAACTCCCAGTGGGGTATAGTCATGCTGCAGTCCTTTCTCTTCCATTTCTCCATTCCATCAGGATTTGGGGCATGCAAGCAACATGCCTGGCGTGATTTTTTTAACCTCTAGACCAGAACTCAAACCTAAGTGGGATCTAGCTTTCTACGCATGGAGCTTAACCATTGGATAACAGGCTTGGTAAATTTGCCTTTGACACTTTTTTTTTTTTTTTTAAGATATTTACCATAGGGCACATGTGCTTGTTGGAGAGAGACAAAGAGAGAGGGAAAGTGAGAAATAACTCCCCCTCCATGACGATGGCCACGTTGCATTCCCTTCTTCTCCATTCTCCTCCTGGAATTTTGGGCACCTATTCACATGCACCTGGAGTGTTTTTTAAGCCACTGGATCTGGGACTTGAACAGTAGAATCAGTCACATGGGATCTAGAGCCTTAACTACCATATCACCTCATGGCCAGAAACTTCTTTAAATTAAATGTACATTTAATATACATTTACTTAATGATATTCAATATATACAGCACATACTATTCCTATATCAGGTCAACATATATCTTGGAAAATGTATATATAAATACCAATGACTAGGTATCTCCTAGTTCTCCCCACCAGTTCAACATGTCAGCATTGTTTGATTTATTCTCAAAAGTCTTAGCATGCTGGGGACCAGCAATCAGCGTGATGGCTATGTCATTGGATTCCCACGTAGTCGACTGCGGTTCTCATCCCGGACCCAGTGGCTTAAAACTCATGCTGGGTGTGTGTGCATGCGTGCCCAAGATCCTGAGAGAAGAATGGAGGAGAAGGGATTGTGGCATGGCCATCCCCCCAGGGGGGTGGGTGGGTGATTTCTCGCTTTCTGTCTCTCTGTCTCTCTCTGTCTGTCTGGCGAGTGCACGCACCCTATAGCAAAATCCTCTAAAAAAAAAAAAAAAAAAAAAACCTCTTAGCATGCTGTCTAAACTACTCCTCTGATAGTGAATTTTGAGTGGCCCTTTCATATGTGGTATGCCCTGCTATTTCATATGGCTACATAATTTTTCAACTATCCATGGCTCATGTTTACAAAAAATCCTGCTACATCCCTGAAGGCAAGAATTTTCCATGACCCAGATACTTCTTGCCTTCATGATGTCTGTGAAATTCAGCCACCAAGGCTTTCTTCTCTGAGCCCTTACAGCTTTTGTAAGTGTAGCAATGCCCTTGAGAAAAAAAAGAGAGAAAGAGAAATTGTCACTAGCAAAGTATCCAGTGAAAGAAGTTAGTGAACAGCTCAAAACGGAGGCCCTTCAGCATGGCAGGTCTCTAGGGTAGAGGGAGGTAAGGGGTGAAAGAGCTGACGCCAAGGTCCCAGATAATGTAGCAGGGAGGAAGGCCAAGGGAGACCTCTCTGCTTTGGGCCATGGGTATAAAATACATCATTTATACTTGAGGGATTACAACATATTCCAAGAGTTAGAATCAGATAAAAGACTCGACATGCTGAGTTTACAGTATTAACTACACAGAGGCCAAATCTCAGCCTTTGGCAGGTTTTACTTCCAGAACTTGCTAAAATCTGTGCTGTTGAATTTTCTTAATTACACTTGGCAAGGCCATCATTAATTGCTCATTTTCCACTTTAAAACCTTTCTTCTGCCTAAGTGGGGATAAAGACACCCTTTCACCCATCCCTCCAGCTTAAAACCTCTAAATGATCCTTAATTAGAGTTAAGGTTTATAGGAGCAATAAGAGATAATACAGCTGAATTTCACAAGAATTTGTGGATTACACTTTGTATTTCCTAGCTGGGACCACTATAAGTCACTACTTTCTTAGAATGACAGATCTCTGCAAGGCATTACATCTTACTTAAGCTAATATATGATTATCCTCCCCAACAAAATTATAACCATTATGTTTGCTAATGTTTGTGCCAATAACTGTTGTCTACTGAAGGGAGAAAAAGAACTCTACTGCATGCATGTAAACAGTTATTTAAAGCTATATATTTATTTAGAACTCACATTAGTGATACTCAAACACTTTTTGTAAAAAAAAAAAATACATTCATGAAGACAGAAATATGTATAAGGAAAAGCTAAAGTTCTTATTTGTGCTCCCTTCCTAATACCACTATCCTCTCAAAGAGATTTCAAAATGGGCAGTTTGTCATGGACCCTTCCAGATCTGTATGAGGACTACAAATAAGCTGATCTCTGTCTTTATTATATTTTTAATTGACAAAGAAATTACATACTCATTATAACATGTGAATCAAATCAAAGGTGTGTAATGCAAAAAATTAATCATCTCCTCGTGAACTCTCCTCCAGGGCCAGAATCTCAACACAGTAACATTTACTTCTTTTTTTGTAGCCTCTCACATTTTCATCATTGATCATAGTTTCATAAATACATGTATAAACCTATCTAGGTTTTTTTTCTATAAATATAAAATAATATCCTCACATTTCTCAGTGACTTGGCTTGGGACCAGCAGTTGGTGTAATCGGTATGTTTCTGGACTCCCATGTACCGACCGCGGTTTGAGTCCTGGACCTGGTGGTTTAAACTCATGCCAGGCATATGTGCGTGCATGCCCAAGATCCCAAGAGAAGAATGGAGGAGAAAGGATTGTGATGTGGCCATCCTCCTGGGGGGGGATGATTTCTTGTTTTCTGTCTCTCTGTCTCTCTCTGTCTTTCTGGCGAGTGTACATGCCCTATAGCAAAAAAAAAAAAAAAAAGAAAAAACAATAAAAAAAATTAAAACTTTCAAAAAAAAAAAGAAAGAAAAGTGACTTGGCCTGCCTTTAAAACCATACACATACACACACACACATATATATATATATATATACTTTTAAAAATAGTTATTTTCCAGATCTACTGATCTAACTTATTGTTTTTAGTAGATTCATCATAGTCCATAAAATAGCTGTGCTGTTATTAGTGTAGCTGTTCTCATACTGCAAGTTATTCAAATTGTTTCCAAGTTACTGCCATTATAGATGATACCAAAAGAGGAGGCCTTGGGACCAGCAGTTGGCATAATGGCTATGTCACTGGACTCCCATGTAGTCAACAACGGTTTGAGTCCCAGACCAGGTCGTTTAAACTCATGCCAGGCGCGCATGTGTGTGTGTGCCCAAGATCCCGAGAGGAGAATGGAGGAGAAGGGATTGCGGTGTGGTCATCCCCTCAGGGGAGTGATTTTTCGCTTCCTGTCTCTGTCTTTCTGTCTTTCTGGTGAGCACACGTGACCTATAGCAAAAAATAAATAAATAAAAAAAGAGAGGTCCATGGATTTTGATCCACATATACTGCAGCCTAATTTTGTAGGATAAATTCTCCAAGAATGAGTGCTTTGCTAATGAATACATGCATTGTTCAGTTTTACTAATCTGTTTATTTTGCATATTTTTACATTTATTTATTATCTCATTCTATCCTCCAAGTTTCCCTCATTAGTTAAATTGAGTTGTCTTTTTGTTATAAGGTTGAAAAAAGTTCTTTATATAGTCTACATATAACTCCCTTACCAGATCTATGATTTGCAAATATTTTCTTGAGTTCTGTGGGTCAACTTTTTAGTTTTTATTGTGTCATTCAAAGCACAATTTTGATGAAGCTTAATTTATCTACTGGGCTGCCTGAAAATTCATGACACATTTTTACATAGAAAAACATAGAAAAATACATCATGAATTTTCGATCACCCAGTTTTTCGTTTTGTTTGTGCTTTGTGTTTCATATCTAAGAAATCATTGTCTTAATCCCAAATCTTGAAAATACATTTTTAAGTCTTCTTCTAACCTAGTTCTATAGTTTTAGCCTTTATGTTTAGAACTTTAATTCATTTTGAGTTGATTCTTATGATGTATTTGATTTGTATTTGATTCTCATGATGTATTTTTCTATGCAAAACTGTGTCGTGACTTTTCTGACGACCAAATATAGTGTGTGTGTGTGTGTAGAGGGGTCTAACTTTATCCTTTTGTTTTTGATTTCCAGTTGTCCCAACATCCTTTGTTGAAAAGACTATCATTTCCCCTTCGGAATTCTTTTGACAATCACATCAAAAAGCAATTGACCATAAATGTGAGGGTTTACTTGTGAATTCTTAGTTCTATTCCATTGATCTATATTTATATGCTCATGCTAGCACTGCACTATCCTGATTACTGTAAATTTAAGATCAGAAAGTGTGAGTCCTCCAACCTTGTTCTCTTTCAAGATTGCTTTTACTATTTTGGGTCCCTTGAATTTCCATAAGAATTTTAGCTTGTCAATTTCTGCAAAGCCAGCAGGATTTTGATATATATTGCACTGACTCTTTAGCTCATTTTGAAGTATGATGACTTTTTTTAAATATGGTTTTCAAAATTTGCCCTGAATGTGAAAGATAACACTTGTTCAAAAACAGGACCAAATTTAATTTCATCTCAAATTTAATTCAAATGAATGTTGCTAAAGAAAGACTGAAAGTATATGTTTAAAGGGGCCAAGAAAAAGAACTTATTTTTTTGCTTATAAAATTATGCATGTCCAGATAACAAAGGAAACACAGAAAAGGGTAGAAAAGTTATCAGAAACTACAATCACAACACTATAAAAATAGTCATTGTTAGTGATTTGGTGCCGTTTCTTTCCATTGTCCAGATTAATCAGTTTTTGCAGTGTTAACAGCTTCCAAATTTCAGTGACTTATACAACAAAAAATAGCATTCATCTATTTCTCACTCAGGTTATATCTTGGTGGCTGTGGGTCAGCTCTGACTCGACTCCACATATTTTCAAAAACCTAGACCTTTAGAGCCATCATCAGAGTGGATATGATCTAAAGGCTAAGAACAAAAGCAAGAAAGCTAGTGGAAAACTTGTGACGTTCTTAAGACTTCTTGGTTGTGTTCACTATGTCTGTTCACATCCACTGGCCAGAGCAAGTCAAACTTGCCAAGGCATTTGTAGGATTTTGGCCTCGTAGCAGTGCAGATAACATGGCAATGGGTGAGGATATGTCGAGTTGTCAGAGGAGTAATGACATATTTTTCCATGCAAAAATGTGCCATGACTTTTCCAACAACCCAATATAATCTTTTCATTGGAAAGATGGGGAACAAATGAATGGAAACAGTAATGCAATTTCACTCATCTTCTCTGGCTGTATGCACTGTTTTGGAAGACTGCAGCCTGCTTCCTCCATCTTCACAATTGCTTAAAAGTACCTCAGGAACTCTTTCTCCTCATTTATACACAAGAAATTATTTCTATCTACAACTTGAGTATGGAATTACTGAAACTATTCTCAATTTAATCTGAAATCTATGTATTTAATCTATAGCTCAATTTAATATAAATGCAAAGATTTTTAGATCTTCACAGGGACTTCTGTGAATATCTAAATGTTTTAGATGCCAGTAGGGTTTGTGAAAGAGAAGGAAAATGATCTAACACTATCCTATCTTAAAAGACACTTGAAAAAAAAGAAGAAAAAAGACACTTAGATAATCCCCAAACCCGATCACACTCTTACATGAGTGACAAGCAAATTCAGGATTCACTGCGTGAACTTAATAGTCTTTGTCATCCCAATTTCATTTCAAGATGAGGTTCAGGTGAACAAAAATCAGAGGAAAGAAAAGCCCACATGATTGTATAAATCGGATGGTCTATGCCTGAATATGGAATGGATTTCAGTAGTTCCTGCTGCTGTGATTTCTATAAATACACAGCGAGGCTTTTCCTCTAGCTGCTCATAATGTATGATTTCCTTTAACAGAAACCCAGAAAACCATTACCCTGCAAGTGTGTCCTTATAAATGATATTTGGTTTTGCTACATGCTGTGGCACTAGTGCCACAGAACTTCCTTTTTTCCAGGCTAGAACTTCCTTTTTTCTTTGGTTCTTAAAAAACAAAAACAAAAACAAAAACAAAAACAAAACAAAACAGTTTACTTTTTGGGTTGTCATAGGGTATGTGCTATGAGAGCAGCAGAGAGATACAGTGAGAAAGAAAGTGAGAAATCATCCCCTAGTGGGGATGGCCACACCACAATCCCTTGTCCTCTATTCTCTTGGGATTTTGAACATGCATACACACACATTCAGCATGATATTCAAGCTTAAGGGTTTAGGACTCAAACTGTGGTTGGCCACATGGGAGCTCAAAACCTTAACCACTGTGCTACCTGCTTGTCACCAACCTAGAATTTTCTAAGAAACTGAAATGGCATATTTGCTTTCTTGCGGATGAAGAGGAACAACAACAAAACTGATATAAATAAATAAATAAATAAACAAACAAACAAACAAAACCACTATCAAAATACAAAGGAAAAGAAATCAAACCAGAGTATAAACTGCCACTTGATAAAATACAGACTTGCCAGAGGCAAGTTGTGGCATATAAGCAACCCATTAAGGGAAAAGTATGATTTATTTTTAGGATGAATTACTAAGTTGTTGGAAAAGTCATGACACATTTTTACATAGACAAACAAAAAAAAAATACATCATGACTTTTCCGATGATCCAAGAGCTGCATTTTTGAGTAGTCCTTTAAGTGAAAGAAGAAAATACGACATGGTTGCATTCAGTTTGAGAAGAAAATAGAGTATGTGTCACCTTAGTTAAGCTGGGTTATTTCTCCCTTACATGATTCTGGGTGAGAGCCATGCTAGAGATTTGTGAGTCATAGAAGTTGAGCATGAAGGGGTAGTTACAACTCTCAGAAGGTCATCATGGTGAGGTGGGATGAGAGATAGACACAGAAGTGTTAGGGGTGTTCCAGCTTGTCCTCACTCTCCTTGCTGTCTTTTTTTTTTTTTTTAAAGAAATTTTGCTATAGGGTGCATGCAATCACTGGAGAGACAGAGACAGAAAGTGAGAAATCACCCAGCAGAGGGATGGCCATGCCATGACTCCTTCTCCTACATTCTCCTCTCAGGATCTTGGGCATGCATGCACATGTGCCTGGCATGAGTTTTAAGCCACCAGTCTAGGATTTGAACCGGGTCAATTACATAGGAGTCCAGCAACATAACCATTATGCCATCTGCTGGTCCCTCCCTATCTTTACAGCTCTTCCCCTCCCAGCTGGTGGCCCAAGCACTAGGGGATCCAAGCCCAACCCAGGAGTGAAGGCCACAGCTCCCATAGACATCAGCTCCCAATTGCAGTCCCTCATTGGCTCTTAGATCCTGAAAAGTTCCAATGTATTCACATATACATGTACCATTTCCTACAATTCTGTAAGACAATACCCTTATAATTCATTCCTCATTCCATAATACTAATAGTGGTTTTGCTTCTCTGAATGAACCTTAAATTGTACCTGGAGTCACCAGAGTTGAAAAGTATCACTTAAGTTTTAAAAAATAGCCTTCTGGCAAAGCACAGAAGTGTTTCATACTAGGGAACTTGGTGATGAAACTGAAAGCCTGAACCATTGGTTGATAACCTGGTTATGAAAACTAAAGCTACTCTTTATCCTTCTCTTCTCTCTCTCTTTTTTTCTCTCTGTCTCTTTCCTTTATTTGTCTTCCTTCCTTCTTTTTTCCTTCCTTTCCTTCCCATTGTTTTTCTTTCCTTTCTTCCTTCCTCACTTTCTCTCTTTCTTATACGTTTATTGAGAGTGAATGAGAGAGAGAGAGACAGAGACAGAGAGTGAGAGAGAAGCACTTCTGACAGGGTTTAGTCACACTGCAATCCTCCCCACAGCCTTTCAGGATCATGGGTGCATCTGATGTATTCAGATCAACCTGAGATTTGAACCCCAGGCCTTCCCATACAGTTCCCATATTGTACAGTGGCATCCTATAGACTACACCACTGTAGCTGGTCTGGAGCCATTTTTTTACTGCCTTCTCTGTACTCTTCATAGTCAATAGTTCTATCTTCTTCCTTTATGACTTTTCATGAGAGTGTTGACAATGATCACAGCCACCTATTATCATTAAAACAACGTAAATTAATCTTTTATGTGAAAAATGTGTACACAGGAACAATGGTCCTCTCTATTCCTCTTGTAACTACTTATCTGTCTACTACACAGTCCAAGAATTTCTGCAACAACATCTCCAGCAGATGACCATGGGGAATCTTTGTTTTAATACATTGAACAACCAGGATTTCATTTCTGATACCAGTCCACACTGCTATTGGCCTGAATAAACTTATGAAAGCTTATCATGAAGCTGAGCCAAACTCAGCCAATCTCTTTGTAACTTTTGTGCATTGGATATACTTTATTTAGCTCAAAGTAAGCCGTGTGTGTGTGTGTATGTATGTATAGCATGTCTTCAAATTGCTGAAGATAACCATAATTCCTTCTTTTTTCCCTTTTATTTGGGAGTTAAAACATCCAGTTTTCCCAAAAGTATTAATATTTATTAATCTTCCTCTCTTCCATTAAATTGAGTGTGAGTATGTGTGTGCGTGTGTGTGTGTGTATAGAGAGAGAGAGAGAACTATTCTAACAACAAAAGATATAGTGGAAGATTCCAATGAGAAGAAAGTCTATGAGACAGTCAAGTTTTATTGAGCAAATACCCAACCACCTGACCCTTAAACTCTTCACTTTGGCAAACAATTGCTATCCTCTTAAAGGGCATCCACGCTGTGGGACTAGTGGTCACGACCTTTGTCATAAACCAGGAAGGCATTCCACTGGTAGAACTAGAAGTTATTTTGAAAAACAAACCAGTTTTAATTGATAAAATTTTTATAATTTTATTTATTATTATTATTTTTATATTTGCTATAGGGCATGTATGCTAACTCACCAGAGGGGGACAGAGAGAGAAAGAAAGAGAGAGAGTAGCATGGGGTCGAGGCAATGAGAAAGCAACTCACCAGGTCCAGGATTTGAACCACGGTTGACCACGTGGGAGTCCATCCAGCACCTCAACCACCATGCCACTTGTTGGCCCAATTGATAGAATGTTTAAAATGACATCACAGCCCACTCAGGCTTTACATGAGGTAGACTTTACCCCAGAAAATGCATAAAATATGAGATCTCAGGGGGAGCAAAGCTTCAGGATTATGTCACAATTGGATGGGACATCAGAAATAATAAGATTTTACATTTACAGTTAACGGCTTTATAACCACAAAAGCTTATTTCTTACCCTTTGGCATTTAGCTTTTTTTAGTCACACAAAAAAATACCATTTCTATTATAGAAAATTCACCCTATCAAGGAGACTTCTCAGTGAGAGGATATGAACAGAAAGGAAATGTCAGAATTATGAATAAAGTATTGTTATTCAAAGGAGGAAATGTTAGCAAAGAAAAAATGCTCACAAATTTAAATCTTTGCTAATTTGCAAAGAGTGAATCACAAGCCCGTTAAAGTCCAATTGCCAAACTAATTCTCTGAAATGATCACTAAAGAAATAAAAACTTCCATGTTGCAGATATGTTGTTATGATTTTCAAAATAGCTCTATCTTCAGATTGGCCTTAAAAAATTCTGACAGTGTGACATCGTAAAGAGAAACATTTCCCTTACTCAGAGATTTCTCAATGACTGCAAGGATCACAGACTAAGAAGCAATTGAGTTAAGGGCCAGCTGGTGGTGGGGTGGTTAAGGTAGCTGGATCCCACGTAGCTGACTGTGCAGTTTGACTCCTGGACCTGGCAGCTCAAGAAACAACCTGGGCACGTGTGTGTGTGTGTGTGTGTGTGCCCAGGAAGAGACTGTGGTATGGCCATCTCTTCTTAGAGATGATTTCTCAGTTTCTATTTCTCTCTCTCTCTCCAATGAGCACATGCACCCTTTAGCAAACTAGAAAAAAAGGACTAAGCCACGGGGTATTGGCATATGTCATCTTTAAAAGATTAAAAGGACTTGGTTCTTGCAGTTAGCGTAATGGCTATGTCGCTGGACCCCCATGTAGTCAACTGCGGTTTGAGTCCCAGACCCAGTGGCTTAAACTTATGCCGGGTACATGTGCATGCATGCCCAAGATTCTGAGAGGAGAATGGAGGAGAAGGGACTGTGGCGTGGGCATCCCCCCTGGGTGAGTACTTTCTCGCTTTCTGTCTCTCTGTTTCTCTCTGTCTTTCTGGCAAGCACATGCACCCTATAGCAAAAAAAAAAAAAAAAAAAAAAGG
>NW_006159565.1:6683757-6734253 GCF_000334495.1 Tupaia belangeri chinensis
GGGGGGGCACACGCCCTAAAAAAAAAAACTCTCTAAAAAAAAAAAAAAAAAAAAGAAAAAAAAAAGAGGAAGAAAAGATTAAAAGAATTCGTATAGAAGACAACTGTTTTGTTTGTTTGTTTGTTTGTTTTCCTACCAGTGATTCTATTAATTCGTCGGGTGAGAAGACACCTTCATGGCTCCTGAGAACTACTGATTTCAGGGGAATAAGCAAAATGAAGATTTTCCACTGATAATTCAGCCTCCATCCCACAAACTTGAGTGATTGAACTTCAAGTGTGGGAAGAAACACACCATCCATCAGATGACTAGAAATCACCACAAGAAACATGGGAAAGCAAGAAAATACCTGTCCTCCAAGGGAAAAGAATAACTCCTCTTCATCCACAGATAGTTCAATGGAAATCATGGAAATGTCTGATAACGAATTTAGAAATTCATAATGATGAAGCTAAAAGAGATGGAAGTAAAGAGAGATAATGAACTGCAGAAGAGACAGGAGAAAGGAGCTGACAAGTTCCAGGAGGGATTTTGGACACATATGCACATGTGCCCAGTGTGAGTTTCAAGCCATCATGGCTTGTGGTTAGCTATGTGGGCGTCCGGCAAATACAGGAAGTCAAAATCTTCCTTGAAAGTATTAAAAGCAGACTAGATCATACAGAAAATAGAATCTCAGATGTAAAAGAGAAAATGGCTAGCCTAAAAAAATCCACCACAAAGACTGAGAAAATTGCCCAAAAATTTGAGAATAATATACGAGAAGTACTAGATACCATCAAACGTCCAAACATCCAGATAACTGGCATTCCAGAAGGTGAAGAGACTCATAGAGTATTGATAATCTATTACATGAAATCCTGCAAGAAAACTTTTTAAACCTAGAGAGGCACTAAAAGATCCAGTCCCAAGAAATATAAAGGACCCCAAATAGAATAAACCCAAGAAGATCTTCTCTAGGACACATTATAGCCAGACTGACCAAAACCACAGACAAAGACAAGATACTAAGATTGGCAAGAGAGAAACGGCAAGTTACCTACAAAGGATATTCCATCAGGCTAACAACAGATCTCTCATTGGAAACAACGCGAGTGAGGAAAGAATGCGAAAATATATTCAAAGCGTAAAGGGAAACGTAATTTCAACCCAGACTACTATACCTGGCTAAGACTAAGATTATCCTTCTTATGGGAAGTAAAGAAAAGAACATTCTCAGATAAGCAAAACCTGAAAGAATTTACCAGCACCAGGCCAGCTTTCCAAGAAGTTCTCAAGGGAGTGCTATATCAGGAAAATTAAACACAAACACACAGAAATAAGAGTTCAAAAACTAAGCAAATGGCCAACTTAATCATAGGGACAAGTCTGGAGTTAAATATTATATCCCAGAATTCAATTGGGAAGATCAAACCATGACAGAAGATGGGTTAACTACATGAGACTGAACTGGTGAAATAGCATTTTGTGACTTTTGACTAAAATAGTGCAGCTTTTCTTCTAGGCTTTGTTGTCCAGTTTTAAGAGTTTTTGTCCTGTCTTGAGCTGTCGATAGGTTCATGTACCTACTATTTGAACAGAATACTAACCTGTTTCCAGGCTTTAAGTTGTAAGCAAATTTCCTTACCAATTCAAAACTGCTTTTCTTGAAATTACCAGCTGATATATATATATATAAAACTAGAAATGGAAAATTATTGATGATAGCATGCATGATTAAGCCACTATGCAGTATATTCTGGATGGGAAACCACATTTTGTATGCTCTGACAATGCTTAGGTGATGAATGTAAATTAATTAATTAAAAAAAAAAAGTTTCAGGAGGAAAAAAAACACAAAAACTGTTTTTCTTAAAGTTAAAAACAATGCATATTTGATGATTGCAGTAAGCTATATAGCCCCAGCTAGGTGCTACTTTATAGTATATTCATTTTACTCACTGAGGTTTATGCCTAAAGTCAGACTTGTGTTCATGGATATGTATATATCAGCTGCACTTGCTACTGGAAATATTTTGATTAAATTCATTAGCGAATCAATAAAATGGGGGGAAAAGGCATAGAAAGCAAACATGGATATCAGAGACACTGTGGGAGGAGGGTGGGACACGGCAGAGGGTGAGAGGGAATCAAGGATGGCCAAAAATAAATAAATAAATAAAAGCAAAATATACAGGAAACAAGAAATGAAAAATTATTTGTTGACGATGACACATATGTTGATGTGCTTGATTGAGTCAATATACAGTATATTCTGGATGGGAAGTCTTATTTTGTATGCTGTAATGATGTATAGTGAATGAATGTAAATAAATAAATTTAAATTTAAAAAATTCATCTGGTGACAGTATATTAATTTTCCTTGGAAAACTATCCCTCTTTCATAATCAGTTCATATGATTTAAAAAAAGAAAAAGATAAGCCTTTCTCAAACCCAAGCTTTAGAGATGAACATGGATCCAGGAGTATTCAAATGATTATCTTCTAACCCTTGATCAGGGGTTAGCAAAAGAATAATCATGTGATTGAAGGCTATAAGACTCATTTTTGAGACAAGACTCAGTTCTGAGATGTTTTATTGACACTAGATGGAAAAATAAATTTATGTTTCAAGCTACGTTGAGAGAATGTTCATCCAGAGCAGAGGTCATCCAACTTGCTTCTATCAAAAGGTCAGTAAATATTTTCCACTTTGTGGCAAGTCCCGGGCCTGGTGAATTAAACTCACACTGGGCACATTTGTGTGTGTGCCCAAGATCCCTAGAGGAGAATGGAGGAGAAGGGACTGCGGGGTGGCCATCTCCCTTGGGGGTGATTTCTCACTTTCTGTCTGTCTCTGTATTTCTGGTGAGCGCACACACCCTATAGCAAAAACCTGCAAAAAAATTTATTTATGAATATGGAAACTTGAATTTTATATACTTTTCATTTATCAGAGTTTTATTTTTAAAAAGTTTTTAACCATTTAAAATATAAAAATCATTCAGTGAAGACCCAAATTTGTCCAATCTATCATAGTTTGTCAGTTCTTATTCCAAATGCTTGGAGAAACAGCAGCAAGTAAGATAAAGTTCCTGACCTCAGAGAGCTTACTTTCTAGTGAAACAGATAAATAACTAAAAAGGGTGTATCTGAAAGTAGAGTCAGTAAGACTATAAATGGAATAGATGTGGGGAATTAAAGTAAAGAAGAGAGGATAGAGGAAGAGATAGAGAGCAGAAAATAATAAGAAGACAGGAACAAATCCAAGATTATATGCTTGGAGCAACCAGGTTAATGGAAATATTAATTTTTAAAATGAGAATATAGGCAATAGTGATATTTGGGTAAAACTGTGCATATTATGTTTGTTTGTTTGCTTTTTGCCATAAGACACTTGCGCTCGCTGGAGAAAGAGAGTGAAACAGTGAGAGAGAAAGTGAGAAATCACCCCCCGGGGGTGGTGGGGAGGAATGGCCATGTCACACTCCCTTCTCTTCCATTCCCTTCTCAGGGTTCTGGGCACACATGTGCCTGCTGTGATTTTCAAGCTGGTAGACACTGGATTCGAAAATTCATCTGGTGACAGTATATTAATTTTCCTTGGAAAACTATCCCTCTTTCATAATCAGTTCATATGATTTAAAAAAAGAAAAAGATAAGCCTTTCTCAAACCCAAGCTTTAGAGATGAACATGGATCCAGGAGTATTCAAATGATTATCTTCTAACCCTTGATCAGGGGTTAGCAAAAGAATAATCATGTGATTGAAGGCTATAAGACTCATTTTTGAGACAAGACTCAGTTCTGAGATGTTTTATTGACACTAGATGGAAAAATAAATTTATGTTTCAAGCTACGTTGAGAGAATGTTCATCCAGAGCAGAGGTCATCCAACTTGCTTCTATCAAAAGGTCAGTAAATATTTTCCACTTTGTGGCAAGTCCCGGGCCTGGTGAATTAAACTCACACTGGGCACATTTGTGTGTGTGCCCAAGATCCCTAGAGGAGAATGGAGGAGAAGGGACTGCGGGGTGGCCATCTCCCTTGGGGGTGATTTCTCACTTTCTGTCTGTCTCTGTATTTCTGGTGAGCGCACACACCCTATAGCAAAAACCTGCAAAAAAATTTATTTATGAATATGGAAACTTGAATTTTATATACTTTTCATTTATCAGAGTTTTATTTTTAAAAAGTTTTTAACCATTTAAAATATAAAAATCATTCAGTGAAGACCCAAATTTGTCCAATCTATCATAGTTTGTCAGTTCTTATTCCAAATGCTTGGAGAAACAGCAGCAAGTAAGATAAAGTTCCTGACCTCAGAGAGCTTACTTTCTAGTGAAACAGATAAATAACTAAAAAGGGTGTATCTGAAAGTAGAGTCAGTAAGACTATAAATGGAATAGATGTGGGGAATTAAAGTAAAGAAGAGAGGATAGAGGAAGAGATAGAGAGCAGAAAATAATAAGAAGACAGGAACAAATCCAAGATTATATGCTTGGAGCAACCAGGTTAATGGAAATATTAATTTTTAAAATGAGAATATAGGCAATAGTGATATTTGGGTAAAACTGTGCATATTATGTTTGTTTGTTTGCTTTTTGCCATAAGACACTTGCGCTCGCTGGAGAAAGAGAGTGAAACAGTGAGAGAGAAAGTGAGAAATCACCCCCCGGGGGTGGTGGGGAGGAATGGCCATGTCACACTCCCTTCTCTTCCATTCCCTTCTCAGGGTTCTGGGCACACATGTGCCTGCTGTGATTTTCAAGCTGGTAGACACTGGATTCGAACTGCAGTTGGCCACGTGGAAATGCAGCACCTCATCTCCAAACACCCACTGACCCTGATGTGTCTTTTAGATTTCCAAGCAGAAGTGCTCAATGGATAGGTGTGTGAATGAATCTGGAACAGGGAACAGGTAGGGGCTGGATGGCTCATCACATAAAATATTATTTATAGACCTGGTTAATATCCAGTAAGTGTAGATAGAGAAGAAACTAGGCCTAAAACAAAGCCTTCGTAAACTTCAGTATTTTAAAAGAATCAGAAAGGAGTGAAAGAAGAAGAGCTAATGAAGCAGGAGAAAATAAGAGTGAACAATGATCAAATCCAAGGGAACCTGATATTTCAAAAAGAAAGATGTGACCATCAAGTCAAATGCTGCTGCGATGGGTACTAAGATAATGGATGGTTAGATTTGGCAACATAGAATTCCTCTGACTTTAGCTATGTTTTGCAGTAGACTGATGAGTTTGAAAGAGAATGGTTGTAAGGAAATGGAGAGACTACAGAGGTAAGTCTCTTGAGAAGTCTTGCTCTAAAGGTCCAGGAGAATAGCTAAAGGTGGGGACATAAGAAGGAAGGCAAAGCATTAATGGCACAAAGAGGAGTGGCATTATCTGTTGAAGATATTTTGTAGTTTTATCAACTGTACTAGGGAGAAATGTTCACTGTTGAAATACCCACTTTGTAAGACAAATAAGAATGTGATTGAAGGTATAAAAGAAAATGAAATGAAAAAAATATCTTTTGCCTTTTTATTTTAGGGGAGGATGAGAGATTTTAGAGTCAGGAGGAGAAAAAAATCTAACATTAAGGCATAAGCAAACTTGAGTGAGAGAGGGTCAGAGATCCAGGGGAAACAAAGAGGCAGGTTGGATGATAGATTTAGTACTTTTATTTTCTCAGTGAAAAAATTGAAAATAAGTATATTGGTGTAGAGGTTAATGTTTGTGCAAGGTGTGAAGTGGTTGTCTTGGTGAAAAGGGAGTGACTTGATGGGGAAATGTGAATAACCCTCTATCAGGCTGAGGGCCCACTTGAGACCAGAGTGTGTCTGTGAGCTTTTCTCCAGTAATGCCCAGCTGCCTGGAAAGAGACGTAGAATAGTTAGAAAGTGGGGTCTAGCTAGTGGTGGTTTCTTTTTAGTGATTCTGATTGATAGAGTAAAGGGAGTTGGGATTCTGTACTTTGGAGAGATCACCACAATGGCCTGGGATCTCCATGCTAAGGAAGTATGAACAATGAGAGATGGGTGAATGGTGAAATGTGGCAGGCTCAAAGGTAGCGCTCCATGTGGGGTTAATGGCTTGTTGACTTCGTAGAATGAGTCTCAAAGACAGGAAGTGGCAGCCGTTGAGCAGGATGCACAAAATTGTCATCATGGAGCTAGTGCACTTACTGCAAAGGCAAGATCGAGAAGAATATAATTAAGCAATGAGTGAAGTAAAGCAGAAGATGATTAAAAAAGGTAAAGTCAAAGAAGGTCAAGAGCTCAGGTGATGGGTGGGCCAGCCAAGAACCTTCAATTCTTTGTTGAAGCTACCAAGAACTGAAACCATAGTCATGGGGGAATGAAAAAAAAAAAAAAAAAAAAAAAAGCTAAAATTTCCCATAGCTGACTAGGAGTGACCAAAAGGAAAACAGGTTAACTCCAGGTGGTATAATCTAAGGTCATATAAATAAAAATATATTTCAAAGGGGCTGACTCTTTTCTTTTCAGAAGAGGAGCAACAATGGCTTAAAAGTGTTTTTTAGGAGCAGACAGGACACTTTCTTTTTTTCTAGGACCTGGGCTACATGGTGTATGGGAGAAATAAACAGATCCAGTTGAAAAGGCTGCAGGGGAAGCAGATCCTTCAAGGACAGCCAGGCCTCACTCACACCAACAAAGTGAAGGAAGGGAATGTTCAGAAGAGTTATAACTGGTGACTCAGTTGCTCCCAGTAAGTCCTGATAATTTCTAAAACAGTTAAGAAACTATACATAGCCTGGAAGGCACTGACATTTTAAAAAAACATAGGCTTTTTTATACATCTCTCAAATATCACTTGAACAAATAAAAATGTTGTAGTGAAAGCAATAAAATAAGAGCCTGTATCACCTACCAACCATTATTTTTCCTCATCTTGAACAGTCAATCTTCCTATGCTTGAGTTTCTGCATGTGTCTGATATTAAGAAAAAAACAGTATGTGCCCTTTCATCCCCCTACTTTATGTAGACATTGTGAGGAAAATTGGATAGGTTGAAAAAGTCCCTTGAATTCTTAAGAGAAAGGATACGTTGGAAACTCAAATAAAGGGCTATGGATAGTCTGAGGAGCAAAATCTCAAAGCAAAGCTGGGAACCGTCATATAGTTTCTATTATTTTCCAGGACTCTTCAGATGCTTTAACTTTTTTCCAGCTGGCAGACTCCAAAGTCCCCTGACTTATCTGTTCCACCTCTTAGATTGATCCTTTTCTTTCTTTCTTTCTTTCTTTCTTTCTTCCTTCCTTTCTTTCTTTTTCTTTTTTTTTTTTTTAACTATTCCCCAGGTATTGATAAACTCTCCAAGTTCACTTTTTATGGAGAGTGCTGGAATGTTCCATAATTAGTTTTCTCAAATAAAACGAAAGCATGTAAACACTCAATGAAAGCTGAAGAAAGACTTTGGTAGCCAGTTTTCCAGGGGCCCTTTCCCCTCGCTGAGCCCTCTGAGTTTTTTGAGAACTCCTCCTACCCTGTCTCTGATCCCCTCTAAGCACCAGGAAAGTCTTCAGAGGCCATATCAGCACTTCCAAATGCCTGTGGCAGTGGCCTCCCTGCTAGGTCCCTCTAGTGTGCCCATCTAAAGTTCAGTGATAAAAGGAATAATTAAGAGAAAGACTAGTCAGCTGCACCAGTAAGAAATGACATCTATATATCTGAAACCTAATGTAGGCAAGACCCATAAAAATGCAATGTGAGCCTCCAATCTCCCTCACCAGGATGGCATAGGGATTAATCAAATCAAACCAGGAAAAGTGTTTCAACCTCTCTAGAGGAAGAAATCAGCCATTCTTGGAGTAAAACATATTTTTCTTCTATTCATCTACTTAAAAAATATAAATGGCCTACACCAACCTTCAGAAAAATGATTTACCACACTACTAATACTAATCCTTTACATTTATATAGTGCTTTACACTTTCAAGACGCTTTCACATATATTCTCTCCTACAGTATTAGATCCTGGGACTAAAAATATGATCTAGAAATGAAATAGTTTTTTTTTTTTTCCCAGATCACACTTGAATATACTAACTTTTCTCTCCTAATGTCATGAACTTGAATCTTAATATCCTTTACCTGTGGCCATCGAATTTACACTACTCACTTATAAAGAAAACTCATAACTCTTGTTTTCATAACAAGAAAATAATAGACCAAGTGGGAAATAAAAGTGAATTAAAAACAAAAAAGGGAGTTAATGAATGTGATTTGTTGTTCAATAACCTTTTCAACTAAACAGAGTTTAGGACAATTCCAAGTCTGTTTTGTGTAAATTTCTTACTACCTTTAATAACTTAATAGTGTAATTGTATGCACAATTGCTCCCTATTCTGGCTAACTGCCAGGAGACTGAAATCTTTGTCTCTTCTAAAACACTGTAAACATCGTCAAAATGCCAAAACCTATAAAGCACTTTTATGAAGTAATTTGCAAATTTTATGGACTTAATAAGGCCACAACAAATTTTATACTGAATTACCAGATATTGCATTCTCATTCATCTTAGTCATTCATTCATTTGCTTTTTTTCATTTATTCAATTCACTGCTTAACTAACCTATGTGGCGTCCTGTGTATGAAGGTTCACATGCTTAAATCTGTGTAGCTATTAGACGAAAGAATCACAGGGAGTACATTTAGAGACTAATAAAGAAATAATAGATGCCTTCATCTCTACTTTTTAAACATAAGAATGCTAAAGAGGAAGGAAGGAATGCAATAAGGTGATGAAGTTCGTAAGTGACAGAAAATCCATTGGTAGCTGTATCTTTTCAGCCCCTTGGAGCTGAAAAGTGAGAAGTATGTTGTTACAGCCAAAAGGTAGTCGATAAGAAATAGTAACAATAGTAACGGTAATACTTAGAGTCCATGGAATGCATCCCATGAGTAGAGATGTAAAAAGGGACAATATTATATTGAGCATTAAAACTCATGTATTAGGTTGTCCGAAAAGTCATGTTGTATTTTCTCATGTTTTTCTATGAGAAAATAGCCAAACCCAATAGTTTGGCTTAACGATACATTAACTGAAAATCTTTCCTAAGAAATTAGTTAGAGTCAGATGACGGTAGAAAAAATGTTTATCCACAGTGTTAGTAACAAAACAAAAGAAGAACTTACGTATGTATTAAACCAAACCCAAGTTATGAAAAAATTGTAATGACTTTGAGAAATGATGATATAAGTAAAACAAGAGGACCGGCAGATGGTGTAATGATCACGTTGCTGGAATACCACACAATCGACCGTCGTTCAAGTCCTGGGCCTGTGAGTTTTAAAACTCATGTCAGGCATGTGTGCATGCATACACAAAATCCTGAGAGGAAAATGGAGAAGGGATGGCAGCATGGCCACCCCCCAGAGGGTGATTTCTCACTTTCTGTCTGTCTGGTGACTCCATATGCCCTATAACAAAAATCTCTCAAGGAGACTAATAAAGAAATAATAGATGCCTTCATCTCTACTTTTTAAACATAAGAATGCTAAAGAGGAAGGAAGGAATGCAATAAGGTGATGAAGTTCGTAAGTGACAGAAAATCCATTGGTAGCTGTATCTTTTCAGCCCCTTGGAGCTGAAAAGTGAGAAGTATGTTGTTACAGCCAAAAGGTAGTCGATAAGAAATAGTAACAATAGTAACGGTAATACTTAGAGTCCATGGAATGCATCCCATGAGTAGAGATGTAAAAAGGGACAATATTATATTGAGCATTAAAACTCATGTATTAGGTTGTCCGAAAAGTCATGTTGTATTTTCTCATGTTTTTCTATGAGAAAATAGCCAAACCCAATAGTTTGGCTTAACGATACATTAACTGAAAATCTTTCCTAAGAAATTAGTTAGAGTCAGATGACGGTAGAAAAAATGTTTATCCACAGTGTTAGTAACAAAGCAAAAGAAGAACTTACGTATGTATTAAACCAAACCCAAGTTATGAAAAAATTGTAATGACTTTGAGAAATGATGATATAAGTAAAACAAGAGGACCGGCAGATGGTGTAATGATCACGTTGCTGGAATACCACACAATCGACCGTCGTTCAAGTCCTGGGCCTGTGAGTTTTAAAACTCATGTCAGGCATGTGTGCATGCATACACAAAATCCTGAGAGGAAAATGGAGAAGGGATGGCAGCATGGCCACCCCCCAGAGGGTGATTTCTCACTTTCTGTCTGTCTGGTGACTCCATATGCCCTATAACAAAAATCTCTCAAGAAAAAAAAAAAAGAAAGAAAGGGAGGCAAGGAATGACAGTCATTGCAGTACACTGAGTTCCACACAGAGACAGTGCCAGAGAGCGAGAGTCAAAGACCCTTGGATGACTGGGTCTTGGTTTTTCAAAGGAAGCTTTTCAAAATATTCTTTTCAAAATAAATGCCTTCCCTAGCTCTTACTCTTTAGCACTCCTGGAAGATTTGTCTCCTTATTATGTATGTACAGTGGTCACTGTGTTGCTGGCCTTTGTCATGATGAGTGTAAAACAACCATGGATCTCCATCCCCTCATCTTACCAGAGTAGGATTCAGAACTTAACAGATTTAAGTCACTGTAGGACAAAAAGACCTGAGGAGGAAGTGAAGGCAGTCACTTTTCACAATGGATAGAACAACACTGCGCTATGCTGAAGATGATGCTGTAAACAGCAGAACACCCTGAAAGAAGTTTGGAGGAACTGAATTACTCAAACCTGAAGTCTGTCTTGAATGGTTTTCCTGTTCTGTACAATAATAACTTTCCTTATACTTAAGCCAATTTGAGTTGGAAATTCTGTTATTTTGTGATAAATGCACAATGTAATTTATTCACTAACATGAAGTCCCTTAAAAACTTCCGATCAAACAAAGGCGAGAACTACAGAAGACAATTATTCATAGAATTTACCTTTCATGCTCTATTTTTCATTACATCTGGGTGAAAATTAAATGTCCAACAGAGTAGTTTACTATTCTCTCCTTGTACATCCTAGTCTTTTTACATCACTTTATTATGAAAATTTTTAAACATACAGAAAAGCTAAATTTTACTATGAATCCACTTAGAGTCTATAATGAACATTTTATTCTGCTTGCTTTAGTGATATCTACCTATCCTCTATTCACTCTAGTCAACTGATTTCACTTTTTTGTTGTAGATTTTTGCTTCCTCACTGCCATCAAAGATAAGAGAGACAGAGACAGAGAGAGAGAGGGGTGAGAAGGGGGATCCCATCTCATCTAAGCTCCTCTCTGAATGCATCTTCTTCCTTCTGCTGGATGATGAGATCCTTACAGACATACCCAGCATGTCAGGTCCAGCTGGAATCCAAATCTGAGCCTGCAGTGTGGCTCCAGCATCATGCAGTGATGCCCTACTTCCTGCCTTTCTGCAGCTGAGCTGGTTCATATATTTTTTAAATTTATTTTATTTTTATTTAATTTTATTTATTTTAATTCAATCAGTGAGGGAAAGACTGAGAGAGTAAGAGAGAGAGAAAGAAAGTGAGAAAGCAAATTTCCAGGTCTGAGACTTGAACCGAGGTCGGCCATGTGGGAGTCCAGTGCCCTTAACCATCATGCCACCTGCCGGCCCCCAGTTCATATTTTAACTAATAACTCTGATAGTAGTTGGAGTGTAGTTACAGTTTTAAAGCATCTTCGAATACAGATAGCTTAAATTTATCATTAGTTCTCTTTCATAGAGTTTGTCCTACAGTTTTATTGTTTTTATAGATGGGGAAAGGGTCATATTTAAACTTAAACATTTAATCTTGAATAAAACACACAGGTAAAATGATTCACACATTTTTTATATTCCAAATTATGTAGAAGGATGGCCAACCCCCAACCAGGAAACTTGCTAGAAGATGTTAGACTGAGAAATCCATTCATAGAAGGAAGAAGAGAATAATAGGATAAGAACCTCAGCCATATTCTGCTATAAAGGAACCATTTCTCCATAAACCCATGCTTGGCAAGATGCCCAAGATGCTAAACTAGAGACTGTATATATGTGCATATACGTATATTTATACATGTATATACACATATAAATAGTTTCCATCCATAAGAATTTTTTTTAAGTTATTGCCAGATGGTACACACACTTGTCAGAGAAAGACAGAAGGATAGAAGGAGAGCACCTCTTGATAGGGCATGGCCACACTGCAATCTCTTTTCCTCCATTTCTCCATCTTATCAGGTTTTGAGGCACACACACACATATGTACCAGGAAAGTTTTCTAAGTCAACAGGAATGAGACTTGAATCACAGTCAGCCATGTGAGATCAGGCTCCCAATGCACAGCACTTAACCAATGTCTATGGTTGACCATGTGGGAGTACAACATGCCACTTACTGGTCCCATTTCTTTGTTTTAAAATGATACTTTTTAAGTAATTTTTCGTTATTTTCTTTTGTGTTAAAAATGAATTTTCTCCTTGGGGAACCAGCAGTTAGCATAATGGCTATGTCGCTGGACTCCCACGTAGTCGACCGCAGTTTGCGTCCTGGACCCGGACCTGGTGGCTTAAAACTCACGCTAGGCATGTGTGCGTGCGTGCCCAAGATCCCAAGAGGAGAATGGAGGTGAAGGGATTGCAGCGGGATCATCCCCCCCTGGGGGGGTGCTTTCTTGCTTTCTGTCTCTATGTCTCTCTGTCTGTCTGGCGAGTGCATGCGCCCTATAGCAAAAACCTCTCCAAGAAAAAAAAAGAATTTTCTCCTTAAAAAGCTTCTAAACAAAAAAGAAGAAGAAGAAAAAGCAACTAGTAAGTAACCAAGTAGAATAAGAATCACAGCAGGTGGTATGGTGGAGGTGCTGGATTCCCTCATGGATGGCCCACTACAGTTTGAGTCCTAGACCTGGTGGCTTCCTTCCTCACTTTCTCTTTCCCGAGTGTCTATATCAAATTTAAAAGTAATAATGCAAAATAAAGTTAAATAATTCTTTAAAACACACTAACAGCTGAAATGAAGACAAATACATATGAAAATTTATTATGACAAAGACCAGCAGTTAGCGTAATGGCTATGTCTCTGGACTTCCACGTAGTCGACCGCGGTTCACGTCCCAGACCCAGTGGCTTAAACTCACTCCAGGCGCATGTGCATGTGTGCCCAAGATCCCAAGAGGAGAATGGAAGAGAATGGATTGTGGCTGGGCCATCCACCCCGGAGAGTGATTTCTTGCTTTCTGTCTCTCTGTCTCTCTCTGTCTTTCCGGTGAGGGCACGTGTCCTATGGCAAAAACCTCTCAAAAAAAAAAAAATTATTATGACAAAGTAGCTAACTACAAGAATTTTTTTTAACGCAGTCTAAAAATTATTTTATAAATTTGGGACCAGCAGTTAGCGTAATGGCTATGTCTCTGGACTTCCACGTAGTCGACCGCGGTTCACGTCCCAGACCCAGTGGCTTAAACTCATGCCGGGCGCGTGTGCGTGCGTGCCCAAGATCCCAAGAGGAGAATGGAGGAGAAGGGATTGTGGCCTTGCCATCTCCCCTGAGGAGTGATTCCTCGCTTTCTGTCTCTCTGTCTCTCTCTGTCTGTCTGGCAAGCACACATGACCTATAGCAAAAAAAAAAAAAAAAACTCTAAAAAAATTATTTTATAAATTTTAGGATTTAAAACTAGAGAGCTAGGATTAGCAGGTGGCATGATGATTAACTCACTGGATCCCACATGTCCAAGTGCATAGTTTGAGCCCCAGACCCAGCTGCTTATAAAATATGCCAGGCATGTATGTATATCCAAAATCTTAGAAGGAAAATGAAGGGATCATGGCATGCTGATCCCCTCTAGGTGGTACTTTATCACTTTCCGTCTCTCTCTCCTTCTGTCTCTCATGAATATACATGCCCTTATAGAACACTAAAAAATAACAACAACAACTAAGGCCTGGGTAGTAGAGCTAAGCAGTTGTGCAGCAGGACCCACATAGGAAGGGTCCTGAGTTCACAGCCTAGAACTTCTCTGAGCGTACCAGGTGCATGTGCTTACGATCTGAGTGAGCTGAGACTGAGAGTGGCCAGCAGTATCAGGACCTTGTTGAGGTACCCGCCTCTTTCTCATGCTCTCTCTTTCAATAAATAAACTTATAAAAATAATTTAAAACTTGAAGTATGAAATTTATAATAACAAACCCTGGAATCTGCTTAATTTTCTTTTTAAAGTATTAATATACAACCACATTTCTTCGTTTATTCTATGAGGCGGCAATTTTATTTCAATGTCTAAGAATATAGATTTTTTTTTTTTTGGAGAGGTTTTTGCTATAGGGCACGTGTGCTCTCCAGAAAGAGACAGACAGAAAGTGAGAAATCACCCCCGAGGGGGGACGGCCACGCCGCAATCCCTTCTCCTCCATTCTCCTCTTGGGATCTTGGGCATGCACACACACATGCACCCAGTGTGAGTTTTAAGCCACCAGGTCCAGGACGCGAACCGTAGTCGACTACATAGCCATTAAGCTAACTGCTGGTCCCTGCTACATGTGACTCTTAAGAAATAATTATTCATACCTCCTCATTGGAATGTCCTGAAAGGAAGACTTTTTTTCTCCCTCCCACATTGTGGGTTTCCAAATTGTTATGTAATCCATCATGTATTATGTCTCATCATAAATATTATTCATGGTGGAGCAGTAAGTTTTTATTTTTTAAAAAATTATAAATTATTTATTTAATTTTATTTATCTATTCACTTATTTTTTTTAATTTGACCAGAGAAAGACACAGAGAAAGAGATACATTATAGTTCCTAGCCTCTAGGAAATCACAGATGAGGGCAACATGCATTCAGATAAATTACATATTCCAAGATCCTTCAAAGACTATCTTTTGGCATAAAATGCCATCTGCTTTTTGGAAACTCTTGGCTGTTTTAGTGGAATCAGATGTCTTCTTGAATTCTGACTTCCCTTAATGACACACAAATGGTCTAAATGGCTTCTATCCTTTTTATCTTCTGATCAAGTAAAAGCACATCAGCTATGGGTAATCCATCAACGACTGTACAAAACTCCCTCCTTTGTATTTAAATTCCATTGTCTATATGCTTACATTTCTTACCCTTTTTAAAATTCATAAGTTGTTTCAAAATGGGGCCAAAGCTCGGAGTTAAAGCCATTTTTCAAAAATGGTATTCTTGGCTATAATAGTTTTAGTTTTATTACTTAATATCGAGTTGTTTTTCATTACTTTCTGGTACTCATAAACTTAATAAAAGTCTGTTTTCCTTGGGGAAAAATGTTTACTTCGGTTAAATATGGGGAGATTTCCCTGTTCCTTTGTTCACACCCCTTTCTGCTCTCATTCTGTATATATAAATGGCTCATAAAGCTATTGCTAGCAGTTACAACTGAGAGCATATTTAGGACTATATACAATATATATTAAAGTCAATTATAAGTAGTCATGTGATATATTTTGTCAGTCACTTTAACAAAAATTATTGAGTGACCATCAGCAAACTCCAAAAATCTTTTGGGTCGTTGGAAAAGTCATGATGTATTTTCCTGTTGTTCTATGCAAAATACATCATGACTTTTCTTCTTTTTTTTTTTTTTTTTCTTTTTTGGAGAGGTTTTTACTATAGGGCGCATGTGCTTGCCAGACAGACAGAGAGAGACAGAGAGATAGAAAGCGAGAAATCACCCCCAAGGGGGGATGGCCACACTGCAATCCCTTCTCCTCCATTCTCCTCTCAGGATTTTGGGCACGCATGCACACGCACCTGGTGTGAGTTTAAGCCACCAGGTCCGGGACACAAACCGCGGTCGACTACGTGGGATTCCAGTGACATAGCCATTACGCTAACTGCTGGTCCCCATCATGACTTTTCCAACCCAATAAAAGAACTGTATGTTATCAGAAGAGTGAAGGAAGTTATAATCTTATATCCTCTGTCAGAGAACTATACATCCAATCTATTTCAAATTACAAAATACACAGTCAAAATTTAATATTTTTGAATTTTATGGAAAAACATGAAATTTTATTTAAATACATTTATCTTTACAATATTAAAATGTCAATACAATTTTATTAACATAACTAAATTTGAGCAGCTTTCCATTAATAAAGTATTTAAAAATGAGTTGCATGGCTTGATAAAATTCTAAATTTACTTTCTCCACACTATCAGTTTTCTTTTTTTCTTTGTCTTTTTTTTTTTTTTTGAGATGTTTTTATGCTATTAGGAGCATGCACTCACGAGAAAGACAGAGAGAGACAGAGAGATAGAAAGCGAGAAATCACCCCCAGGGCAGATGGCCACGCTGCAATTCCTTCTCCTCCATTCTCCTCTTGGGATCTTGGGCATGAGTTTAAGCCACCAGGTCCAGGACTCGAACCGTGGTCGACTACACAGAAGTTCAGCGACATAACCATTACGTTAACTGCTGTTCCCAGAGTTTTATTTTTTTCTGAAAATTACTATACAGAATAGAAAATAAAGTGTGTTGGAACAGTCCATGGCATGGTAGTTAGAGTGGTTAGACCCTACAAGGTGAACAGCATAGTTCAAGTCTCAGACCTGGCAGTTTGAAAACACACTGGTCACATGTACCTAAATCCTGAAGAGAGGATAGAAATATAGAAAAAGGGATTGAGCATGATCATTTTCTCATGGGGAGTGTTTTTTTTTTTTCTTGCTTTTTTTTTTTTTTTCATTCTCTCTTTTTCTATCAAGCAAATGCATCCTCTGGTTAAATTTTTTTAAAAAATAAGTAAAATAAAGTGTGAAAAGAAATGAACAGCCTGCCAAACTTCATACTTTCATTCCAGCTTCCATGTGGTTTGTATTGATATTTGACTATAGCAGTCTTATTATCAATAACATCTACTGAATTTTAAACTGAGATTTGAATAGGAAACCCTAAAGTTCACTGTATTTTTAAATCAGAATGTGATCATGAGAGAAGTATTTTCCCTAGGGTCATTGGTGTTGTCTTTGCCAAATGAGCTGGTATGGTCAGTGGAATGTGAGTGGAAGACACACTATGCCAGTTTCAAGTCTAAATAATAAGAGGTATCTCTTGTTTTTATTTTTCTCTCTGGGAGCTTCTAACATCTGACATAAGAAGACAGAGTAGCCAGTGGTCCCAAGCTGAGCCCCAGAATATGGAGGAAGCCTAAACTTAACTCCCCAGAACTTAGCTGAATGATGGGTATGTGGGTAATAAATAATACCTATTATTACATTCCAGTACAATTTTTGTGGTTGATTGTTATGCAGCAATGGCTGACTAACACAAAAGTGTTACTTAGAAACTTTGTAGTACAGTTCTTATTTTATAATATGATTCAGTTATTCAGTAAAATGCACTTAAAAGAATGTTAAGGGAATTTTACAGAATAAATATACTCTGTTAGATAAATAATATATGTTATAAGCTTAAATGAGAGGAAATAGAATTGTGCATTATTTTTTCTAATATAATACTACAAAAGAAAATCATCCTGATGTAATTCAATGAAGACAAAAGTCTTCTTGATTAAAAAAAATAATGCAATCACAACACTAGCTGACTGTTAGGAGAATGAATGCAGATATTGTGTAATTTTTACATTATGAAATCTGAAGAGGTGGTCCAGTCATGCTGAGACAATAGAAATTGCATGTCTCTGACTGAAACCTAATTAACAATCCTCCAAGATACTGTCAACCTCCATCCCCATGCACAAAAAATTGCTCAGGGAAACGGAAACTTTTATTTTGTCTTTCCATTTACCAACTCCTCTAAACCGCAGTATAAAGTATCCTACATGGCTATTCATACGACATGCATAATTAATTTTATGTGATATGAGAGCAGATATGCTCTTTTGCTGTTAAAGTCTGTACTCACTCTTGCCTCTCACTGCCAGTGTCACTCAGGCTTAATTCAAATTTCCTATTCCACAGCAACTCTCTTGAATAATAAAACTTGGACATAAATGCATGTGACACAAAGGCCAAGTGCACTGTCTTGCAGAATGTCATGGAATCTATAAGGCTTGGGATCATGGAAAAACAGCAGCTTTGATAAGCAAAGAGTTCCCATGCATGTTTTTGAATGGATGTTTGCATTTGCCTGAGTTGGAGAGGAGGATAGAATTGCTGTGTGTAGAGTAACTATTATTCAAAACCAGCCAACATTAAAATGTTTAAGAAATGGCTGTTACCATTACAAATAAACAATGGAATGTTACCTATGTGAATAGTCAAAAAAAGAATGAAATCCATTAGAAGTTACAGGAATACGGAAGTGTTAATGCTAAGTGAAGCAAGCTAGACTGTGAAAAAGAGGCATGATATGTCCCCACACAATATATACTGAATGTCTGCATTCTATGGAAGAAACTGAAAGACAGGAAGGTGTAAAACCATGGAGAGCAACTGTGGATACTAGAGACAGTGTGGAGGAGGGTGGGAAATGGAGAGGGTGAGAGAGAGAGAATCAAAGAAAAAAGAAGCAGAATGTTTAATGGACACAAAAACGTAAATTAATCTGTTGATGATAATATGTATAATTATATCTTTGACTGGACTAATATAAAGTGTATTCATGCTGGGAAAGTTCATTTTGTATACTATAAAGATATACAGTGATTGGGGCCAGCAAATGACGTAGTGGTTACGTCACTGGACTCCCACATGGCTGACCATGGTTGGAGTTTCGAACTCAGTGCCTTGAAAAAAATCACACTGAGGGGACCAGCAGATGGTGTAATGGTTAAGTTGCTGGACTCCCATGTACATGACCACGATTCTAGTCCCAGACCTAGCAGACAAAAACTCACACCAGACACGTGTTTGTGTCCAAAATCTGGAGAGGAGAATGGAGGAGAAGGGATTGCGGCATGGGCATCCCCTCTGAAGGGGGTGATTTCTTGCCTTTGTCTCTCTTCTCTGTCTCTCCAGCAGGCACACGCACCCCATAGCAAAAATCTCTCAAAAGAGAAAGAGAGAGAGAGAGAGAAAGAAAGAAAGAAAGAGAGAGAGAGAGAAAAGAAGGAAGGAAGGAAAGATGGAAGGAAGGAAGAAAATCACACTGGATGCATATACATGTGTACCCAAGATCCAGGAGGAGAAGGAATTGTGGGTGGTCACCCCCTTCCCTGGGGCGGGGAGAGGTGACTTCTCATTTTCCCTCTCACTGTCTCTGTTTCCCTCTCTCTCTGGTAAGCACACACATCTTATGGCAAAAATCTCTTAAAAAAATAAAAGATAAACAGCAACTGAATTTGAGAAAAGAATAAAGAAAAGGGAAAAAAAATTATAGGGAGACTGAATTACAAACTTCAATATGGAAAGTTTGAAAAGCAAAGATAGTAGGCATAAACAACTGAGTCAGATGTATGCAGCTCATCAAAGGTCCTAGTCCAGAGACTCAGTGACTACGAATTACATGAACTGTCAGCATCTGAGCAGGCCCCTTTGAGGTCCCTGTGGGCATGGCAGTTCTGGGCTGACCTAACAACTCCTAGCTTTGTCTGCAAACATCCTCAATGTCCATCTTTCTAGAAAGGATGGCTGGAGGAATAGATTATTTTTTCACCTGCTATTTTAAAGAAGGGGCCAGAGTGCAAATGTTGATTGGTCCACTCTGTACCTTCTGTATACACAGGCTCTGGACTACACACTCACCCTCTAAGGCAGCAGGTTGCAGCGACTCAAACACTGGCCTACGAGACTGTTGCTGACCAGCCCTGCAAACTGAAATAGGGGCATTAGCTTCTTTGAGCCTTGGTCTTCCCACTTAAGTAAAATGAAATTTGAACTCAAAGACAATTTAGTGAGTATTAATGTTATCTCCAGTATTAAAACCTTAGAAATGGAATCATAGCTATGGATCATGTATCATAGAGCAGCTCCAACCTGCTGAGGATGGATTTGACTTCTACTCTGGACACAGGATAGCATTTATTTTTTTTTTTCACCTTTAGGGAATAACTGAGTAATATCACTGATGGGGGGGGGGATAACTTAATCTAATAGGTAGCATAAGAATAGAACCATCAAATTGTCATCCTGTTTAGGTGACATTTTATATGAGACCAACATCGTAGGTATGCACTGTCAGCCATGTGTGATCCGGACACCTTAACCACCACACCACCAACTGGCTCACATATATTCTTTTCTTTTTTTTGGTGGTGGGGGAGAGGTTTTTTGGTATAGGGCGCATGCACTCACCAGAGAGACAGAGAGACAGAAAGAGAGAAATCACTCTCCAGGGGGGATGGCCATGCCACAGTCCCTTTCCTCTATTCTCCTCTTGGGATCTTGGGCATGCACACACACACACACACGACGTGAGTTTAAGCCACCAAGTCCGGGACTTGAACAGTAGTTGACTACATGGGAGTCCAGCAATACATCCATTATGCCAACTGCTGGTCCCAATATTCTTTCTTGATAACCAATTTTCATTATTCATGTGTTGTCTGCATGTAGTTGCATTTCAGTATTTTTATTTGTTTTCAATTTTGTGTCCCTAATAAAGAGAGGTAGAAAAGTTTAGAGAAGTAAGGAGGAAGTAGAATTTGAATTAAAGTCTCGGAGAGTTACATTTTTACCTCTCTCTCTCTCTGTCACTTTTTCCCCCTAATAGCATCAGACATATGATACTACAATTTGCAGTTCCCAGAAATGACTTTTCACTTTGAGGGCCTTGCACTGCCTTTACTCTGCCACATCCAGAATCATGGCCCCTTAGCTGAGAGCAGAAGCTGTCATGCCTTGCTCATCTCTTTATTTATTTATTTATTTTATTTTTTAAAAGAGAGATTTTTGCTATAGGGCACATGCACTCACTGGAGAGAGAGGGGTGGGGAGAGGGAACGAGAGAGAGAAAGAGAGAGAAAGCCATCCCCTGGGGGATGGCTATACCACAATCCCTTTTCCACCATTCTCCCCTTAGGATCTTGGGCTTGCACACAGCTGCACCTGGCATGAGTTTTAAGGCTCCGGGTCTGGGACTTGAACCATGGTCAGGCATATGTGAGTCTAGTGCCTGAACCACTACGCTACCTGCTGGACCCACACATCATTTTTTTGATTGAATGAAGCAACTGAATGAATCAATGAATGAAGCAGTTGCAAATGCCTAAGTCATATTGCTTCAAATACTTTCAGAATTGGAGGATGATATGAAAAACATATCTGCTGGGACCAGCAGATAGCATGATGGCTACATTGCTAGACACTCAGGTAGTCAACCATGGTTCAAGTCCCAGACCCGGAGCCTTAAAACTCATGCAGGGTGCGTGTGCATGTGTGCCCAAGATCCCAAGAGGAGAATGGAAGAGAAAGGATTGTGGTGCGGCCAACCTCCTTGGGGGTTGATTTCTCACTTTCTGTCTCTCTGTCTCTCTCTGTCTTTCTAGAAAGCACACACACCCTATAGCAAAAACCTCTCAAAAGAAAAAAAAAGAAAAATATATCGGCTGCCATATATATATTTAACTGCTATCTTTGCTCCGATTATGCTCAAATCTCATAGGCAGACAGGTTTCAATGAGTTAAAACAGTGGTAATGACACTAGAATCTCTGCTCTTGACGATGTTTTGGGGGCGTGTTGGACAGACTTTCAAGAGTTGAGGCAAGAATCACCTATTTCAAAGATTTCCAGGCTCCTTGGCCCCAAGTTCTGGTCTGTTTGAGAAGTACAGACATCACTGGAATTGAAGCTCTGTGAGGACAAGAATTTGGTCTAATTATTTTTCAGTCCTGTTATGAACTGGGGATGGGTTGGAAATAGGGTTGCCAGATAAAATACAGGATTTCCAGCTAAATTTGAATCTCAGCTAAACAATTTTTTTTACCTGTTTTAATGTATATATATTTTAATTAGTAAGCATAGGATATACTTATACTAAAATCAAAATTATTGTTTAACTAGGGCCAGTAGGTGGCATGGAGGTTAAGGTTTCTGGATCTTATGTGGCTGTCTATATGGTCTGAGTCCTGGGCCCAGCAGCTTAGGAAACACTCTGGGCACAAGGACATGATTGTCCAAAATCCTGAGAGGAGAGGAGAGGAAAAGGGATTGTAACAAGGTCATCCTCCCTGAGAGGTGATCTTTCTCTCTTTTTTTCTCTTTCAAATGAATACACATGCCCTATAGTGAACTTAAAAAAAAAAAAAGTTTAACTAAAATTAAATTTTAAGTGGATATCTTTAGTTTTACTTATTAAATCCAATGACCTTACTTCTCAACATCTAAAAATCTAGCTATACACTCCAGCCTTTTTCTGCTGAGGCCAGTGCCCTTTTAGGTGATGGCTATTTTCAGGATGCAGTAGAATATGTACACTGCCTCTCTTATGCACAAGACTACCTCATTCCACCAGAGACACTGCCGTATTCTCTGGGAGTCAATATGAAATTGCCACCAAGGTGCTGGGCAAGCCAGAGATGGCTGAATGTGCCCTTGGTCTGCTTTCAGAGCAGCAAACTGTCCACTCTACCTCTTAGCTTTTCTAGACAGGAGACAGGCATCTATTATGTCCCCCTACCTACAGAGGCACACATCAAGTTCCCCAGCAATCCTGTTGAAGCCTCTTTAATTGAACTTGGAGTGAGAGATGGGCTCTTCCTACTCCTTCAGGGTCTCATAACATTCTCTGAGACCTTAAATTCATTCTAAAGCTTCCATGGAAACTTCTAATTTAATATCCTAACACATTTTATACTTAGACATCCTGGCTTTACCTACAAAACTCCTTCCCCTTCTCTTTCTATGCAATACAAATTTTAACATCATAAATGAATCTTCATAAAACCAATGACCCAAAAGAACCATTTCTGGCTAAGAGTCATAGAATAGGCTATAGTTTTTGTCATTCAGAAGCAGATCTGGAGAAAAGGCTTCACATACCAGTTACATACTGGGGGGCGGGGGAGGGAGGATTCCAAGAAACACCAGCAGGAGATAAGGGAAGAGCAACAGAGAAGGAAGGGCAGTTCAAATAGTGTGTGTCACCAAGCACATTACCAATGCAGACAATGGGAGCTCCAAGTCACTGAAGAGCTCCAGGAGACAGTGCAGAACATACACTTCAAGTTCTCCCACCAGAGGCGCTAGAAGAAAAGCTGGTAGGTATCTTGTCATTGAGCAATGCCTTCAAGGGCATTAATGCTTGGGCATTTCTGTTTTGTTTGTGTGTGGGTGATGAACTTCATGCCTGATGAAAGCCCTCAGCCAGAGTCCCAGTTGTTCCAGGAAGTAGCATTTATAGGTGAGAGCTAAGGGAATAGGCAGGGCAGGCAGCATCCTCTATATGGAGAAAGAAGGCCTTCCAGCCTGCAAAGTTGATTCTAGTGGTTCAAAGAAGAAAATAATCCAGGTATTTACATATATGCCACCACAAACATCAGGGCCCTTCAAACTACAAGCCATAGAAAACACTCTGTCCCTTTCCCACCAGCAATTTCATACTATTTTGACTTTTATTGGATTTTTTTTCTCTGTGCTTACACCATACAGGATGCCTGCTATTCAATTTTATCAGCAAAACCCTACACGTTAAAAATCACAGCACATGAATGAGGCCAAGCTTCATGAGCTGGCTTCTCTGTATGAGTTACCATCTCAGATGACATTGTCATTCTCAAGGAGGTCCCATGGCTCACAAGCATGCAGCTAGTGTACATGTGTCAGGTTCAAATGTAGATACCAACTTCTCAAGTTCTCTCCAGTAAGGGCGTTATTGTATACAGAGTTAGCCCTTTGACAGTTCTAAAAGGGAACTTTGATGTCCAGCTAAGCTGGGTTTCAGAAATAGTCTCTAACCGTTAGCCAATGAAGAGCTGAGAAAAGGATTTGTTAAAGCTACTAGACCTTCTACAGCTGCGGAAGAAGCTAGAGAAAGTAAGGTGCTGGGGGAAGAGTTGGGAGATCGGAGAAGTCACTAGCCAGTCAATCTGAGAACCCATGCATGACTGGTCACCATGAGAGAAGGTGGTGGAGAAGGGAGGGCTTGTGGAGAGGGAAACTCATCTCTGTGTGGCTATTGCCTGTGTGGGTCTGCAGCAAAGCCTCTGCTGCTACACCTTGGGTCATGTCTCATCAATAGGTAAGCAGGTGAGAAGAACAAGACGCAGAGTGCAGGAAAGCGAGGACAAGCTTGAATTTGCCAGCATCTAGACAACTATCAGCACATTGAATGATGACTATCCATAAAATGTAATGGTGTTTGCTTTATTTCTACCTTCTGAATTAATTTCTTAGCCAACTCCAACCAGAATCACAAAGGGAAAGGGATCCTTCTAAGTGTAATTCCAACTTAACCAAGATAAAACATGAAGCACATTACTCAGTTTCCTTATAATTGCATGGAGAACACCATGGCTAGCTACTTCCTTCACAAAAATGTAACATGAATAATATCAGATGGCATGTTGAATATGTATGTATTAGTCTTTTCCTTCACATGTTTGTACTAGAATATGTGGAGGAAGGTGACAGCAGTCATACTGTGTTTTCCTCTAATCTATAACAGATAGGAAGAAGTTTTAATATTTCCAGAGTTATCTTCTTCTTTTTCTGGCTTAGAGAAGCATACCACAGGCTTTAAGGTGTCTTTATTTTAACATATTGAAAATAAATTACCTAGCTACATCCATTTACTTTCTTGGCTACATGAAATTGGCTAGCTAAGAAAGTGAGAGGGAGACAAAGGACTTTAAAGCTGTTTCTCTTAAATTCTGTTCTCTGTTGCACATTTTCTGTGTGACCTTGAGAAGTCACGTGAAATTTCTATCTGTTGAGTAAAAATACCTAGCTTTCAATCTTGTGAAGAATAATGAGTCAAACTGATTGGAAAGGGCTTTTTTTTTTTTCAGAATAAGCCTGATCAGAATAAAGAGAAGGGATAAACTATTTCATTTTGAGGCTGAGCTGCATCCTTCATGGTCCTGAAGGAAACAAAGTTCTACTAATTCTGTGATGAGAACAACAATATGCTCTAATAATCCCTGTTATTAAGTATTCATAGCTCATCTCAAAATATATCAATTACTTAGATCCACTTAATCATAATGCATGTCCAGGATTCCTTTCATTGTGCCTATAATTCCAATACTGTACAGATATAGTGGTAACAGATTGGCAGTATTAGAATTGAAGTGGGAGGCTAGAGAAGCACATCTGAACCCACACAGGAACGGTCCTGGTTTGGTATCCTGAGACCTCGCTGAGCATGCAAAGTGTTGTGAGCCAGGCCAGATGAAATTGCAAGTGGACTGTGGTGTGATGATACCTTTGAGGTGCCTGTCTCATCATCTCTCTTTTGCTCAAAGAGGTAATACACTTAAAAACTTTAAAAATAAATAAACAGAAAAATAAATTGGGGAATTTATTTAGATAATGGGACCACAGATAACTGTAAGAGTTAGTCATCAAGTGTTTATTGAGTACCTACTAATTTCAACTTGACATTCTTTTCTTTTTCTTTTACTTTTTTTTTTTTTTGAGAGCAAGAGAGATTTTTCCTATAGAGTGTGTGAGCTCACTGGAGAGACAGAGAGATATAAAGTGAAAAATCACCTCCCAGGGGAGATGGCCACACCTCAATTCTTTCTCCTCTATTCACCTCTCGGGATTTTGAGCAGACCCGAACATATACCCAAAAGTGAGTTTCAAGAGTCCTGGTTCAGCACTTGAACCATGTGAGAGTCCAGTGACATAACCATTACACCATCTACTGGTCCCTCAACTTGGCTTTCCAGATAACTGACTGAGATGTGGAAAAGGTTACTTCCATGCAACCACTGCTTGTTATGACTTCATGCTTGATTTAAAATATCCTATCACATCCAGGTACTAGTCCAATTTTAATGTACTAAATATTTAACATTTGAGTTGCATTTTGGACAGATAATTACTTTTTTTTTTTTTTTTTTAAAGAGAGAATTAGGCCAGTAAGGTGGTGGAGTGGTTGATGTGGCTAGATCCCACATGACCAACTGTGCCGTTCAAGTCCCGGATCAGGCAGCTTGAAAGACATGCTGGTCATGTGTACGTATGTGCCCAAAATTCTAATAGACGGGAGAAGGGATTACGGTATGTGCGTCTTCCCTGGGGGGGGGGGGCTTTCTCACTTTCCCTCTCTGTCTATCTCTTTCTGGCAAGTGAATGTGCCCTGTAGTAAATTTTAAAATATATATAAATATTAAAAAAAAAGAGAGTTTACAACCTACATTCAGTTGTACTGTAAAAACCTTTTGAAGGTTATATTTGTGAAAAGGTATTTGACATAGAGAAAAAATATTCTGATATTATAGTATAGCATGATAAAATGTCCAGATTTGGTTGATCCTATAAAGCAGAAATCCTCCAAAATGCTTTCTTCATAGAATTGCCAGATATAGCAAACAAAATATAGGAAGACCAGTTACACTCGAATTTCAACTGAAAATTAATAAGTCTGTATTGTAAGTATGTCCCATATAGTATATAGAACATACTTAGTCTAAGATCAGATTTAAATTTAATTGATCATATTTAAATTGATCTCGGATTCTAATTTAATTGTAGTTCTGTATTTTATCTGGCAACTTCAGTAAGTAAGGATTAAGTGACTTAACAGTCATGTTTAACAAACAGAATATAATCTTCTAACAAATAGAATACAATCACCTAGGTCAAAGAACTACAAGGGACAGATCGCCAATTATGGGATCTCTGAGGAAACTGTAACAACATCAAAACCAGTTGTCAAGAAAGAACTTTTCTACATCTTTTATACCCTTAACCCATACCCTTAACCTTTCCTTTCCTTTGATAAAATCACAAACTACAATATTCAAGCTACTGGAAGACAAAAAACGATAGGTACAAAATGAAAAGAGATATTTTTATTTCTATAATCTTAGTAGCCAGCCCACAGCAGGTCTTAGAAGAGGTGATAGAATAGTAAATGTTCATTCAAATACAGAGTTTTGATACACATGAACTGATATTATAAATTATTAACTAAAACAGTGATTGCCACATCAAGAGATGTTAGGGGGACCAGAAGATGGCATAAGAGTTATGTCGCTGAACTTTCTCATGGCTGACCGTGGTTCAAGACCTGGACCCTGTGACTTCAAACTCACATTGGGTTTATGTGTGTGCACACCCAAAATCCTGAGAGGAGAATAGAGAAGAAGGGATTGTGGCATGGCCATTCCCCCAAGGGGTGATTTCTCACTTTCTTTCTGTCTCTCTCTGTCTTTCCACTGAGCACAAACATCCTACAGCAAAAATATCTCCAAAAAAAGTAAATAAATAAAAGTGAAAAATAAAAGAGAGAAAGATGTTAGGATATATCATGTAAGAATTAGCAAAATAATGAGACAAATTAAGTTTTCATTTAGGGAAGGGAAGTACTATTTCCAATGAAATAAAACATAAGGGGCAATGAGAATTAAAAAAAAAAAAAAGTTCTGATTCTGTTTGTTCAGTCTCATGAGTCCTGCTATTCATCATTCAGTTACTCGGGTAAAAGATCACAGGGAGTTAGGAGTAAGACTGGCCAAAAAAAAAATGACGATTAATGAACGTGCAAATGTCCTAGCTGCACCCGGAAACCTATTTTTTAAGCAAACTTTTCTCCAGTTTGGAACATCATGGCCTAGTTGAGCTCATTTAAGCCCCAATGCATAGTCTGTGTAACTCTATTTGACGAAATATGGTTAGTGTCATGGTTATAGGGTGGAGTGGGAAAGGGTTAGTACTTACATGCAGAGCGGTACCCTAGACAGAAGGCTATTCACGGCCTCTGAATAGTTGCCCAAACCTGGAGGTGTAACTTGGCCTGCACATTTGTGGTAACAAACACTGGTAGAATGAAGGAGTATTATTCTGCTGAGCACCCAATATATGCTACTCATATAGCAAGCACTGGAGACACAAATATGAAAAGCTCACTTCCTGAGACCCTTAGGAACACAGTCTGAGGATTATGACAGACATATAAACATCTAGCTATAACACTGCAAATTACAAGACAGACATATGCAACAGCCACTAAATAAGCACAGAGGAGGAACTCAAGTAGGTGATTCAAGAAGGTTCCTTGAAGGTCATAAGAAGGATAATGTAATAGTTGCATTTGTCAATTTGACTAGGCTACAGTAGCCATTTACTCAAACACTAATTAAGATGCTGCTGTGAAGGTATCTTATAGATATGACTAACATCTGTAACCGGTTGTGAATTTATCTATTTATTTCTCTTTTGGAGAGGTTTTTGCTGTAGGGCATGTATGCTTGCCAGAAAGACAGAGAGAGGCAGAGAGACAGAAAGTGAGAAATCACTCCCCAGGGGGATGTCCATGCTGCAATTCCTTCTCCTCCATTCACCTTTTGAGATCTTGGGCACGCACGTACACGTGCTCGGCGTGAGTTTAAGTTACCAGGTTCGGGACTCAAACCGCAATCAACTACGTGGGAGTTCAGCAACATGGCCATTACGTCAACTGCTGGCCCCAATTTTGAGTAATAAAGGAGATTATCCTTTATAATCTGATGGGTCTTATCTAATCAGTTGAAAGACTTTTTTTTAATAAATTATTTATTTAATTTGATTTATTATTATTATTTTTTAATTTGATCAGAGAAAGAGAGGCTCTTAGAGCAGAAGTTAGGTTTTCCACCAGTAGTTTTATAGTTTGCAGTCTTAGATCTTTGACCCACTTTGAGTTGATTTTTGTCAATGGTGATAGATAAGGGTTCAGATTCATCTTTCTGCAGGTGGATACCCAGCACCATTTGCTAAAGAGGTTTTTTCTTTTTCCACTGAATTGATTGGTATCCTTTATCAAAGATCAGTTGTCTGTACGTTTTGGGATTTATTTCTACTCTGTTCCATTGGTCCTCATGTCTATTTTTGTGTCAATACCATGCTGTTTTGATTATCACAGCTTTGAAAAATATTTTGGGGTCATGAAGTGGATGCCACCTACTCCACTCTTTGTGCATAGGATTGTTTTGGCAATACGGGGTCTTTTATGGTTCCAGACAAATTCTATGATCATCTTTTCTAGATCTGTGAAGAATGTCTCTTTCAATTTTATAGGGATTGAATTAAATATGTAGATTAATTTGGGTAGGATTGCTATTTTGATTATATTGATTTTCCCAATCCATGAACATGGAATGTCCTTCTAACTTTTTTGTGTCATTTTCTATTTCTTTTTTAAGATTTTCATAGTTTTCCTTATAGATGTCTTTGACTTTCTTGGTTAGTTTTATTCCTAGGTATCTTACACTTTTTGTGGCTATGGGAAATGGTATTACTTTCTTCAGTTCTGCTTTTGTTGGCTTGTTTGTGTATAAAAATGCTATAGATTTTTGTAAGTTAATTTTGTATCCTGCCACTTTATTATATGCATTTATCACTTTGAGAAGTTTTTGGTTTGTTTGTTTTTTGGCTTTTTTTTTGTTTTTTTGGGTTTTTTTGGGGGGGGAGGTTTTTGCTACAGGGCACGTGTGCTTACCAGAAAGACAGAGAGAGACAGAGACCGAAAGACAGAAACCACCCCCTGGGGGTGATGGCCATGCTGTAATCCCTTCTCCTCCATTCTCCTCTCAGGATCTTAAAAAAAAAGAGAGTTTACAACCTACATTCAGTTGTACTGTAAAAACCTTTTGAAGGTTATATTTGTGAAAAGGTATTTGACATAGAGAAAAAATATTCTGATATTATAGTATAGCATGATAAAATGTCCAGATTTGGTTGATCCTATAAAGCAGAAATCCTCCAAAATGCTTTCTTCATAGAATTGCCAGATATAGCAAACAAAATATAGGAAGACCAGTTACACTCGAATTTCAACTGAAAATTAATAAGTCTGTATTGTAAGTATGTCCCATATAGTATATAGAACATACTTAGTCTAAGATCAGATTTAAATTTAATTGATCATATTTAAATTGATCTCGGATTCTAATTTAATTGTAGTTCTGTATTTTATCTGGCAACTTCAGTAAGTAAGGATTAAGTGACTTAACAGTCATGTTTAACAAACAGAATATAATCTTCTAACAAATAGAATACAATCACCTAGGTCAAAGAACTACAAGGGACAGATCGCCAATTATGGGATCTCTGAGGAAACTGTAACAACATCAAAACCAGTTGTCAAGAAAGAACTTTTCTACATCTTTTATACCCTTAACCCATACCCTTAACCTTTCCTTTCCTTTGATAAAATCACAAACTACAATATTCAAGCTACTGGAAGACAAAAAACGATAGGTACAAAATGAAAAGAGATATTTTTATTTCTATAATCTTAGTAGCCAGCCCACAGCAGGTCTTAGAAGAGGTGATAGAATAGTAAATGTTCATTCAAATACAGAGTTTTGATACACATGAACTGATATTATAAATTATTAACTAAAACAGTGATTGCCACATCAAGAGATGTTAGGGGGACCAGAAGATGGCATAAGAGTTATGTCGCTGAACTTCCACATGGCTGACCGTGGTTCAAGACCTGGACCCTGTGACTTCAAACTCACATTGGGTTTATGTGTGTGCACACCCAAAATCCTGAGAGGAGAATAGAGAAGAAGGGATTGTGGCATGGCCATTCCCCCAAGGGGTGATTTCTCACTTTCTTTCTGTCTCTCTCTGTCTTTCCACTGAGCACAAACATCCTACAGCAAAAATATCTCCAAAAAAAGTAAATAAATAAAAGTGAAAAATAAAAGAGAGAAAGATGTTAGGATATATCATGTAAGAATTAGCAAAATAATGAGACAAATTAAGTTTTCATTTAGGGAAGGGAAGTACTATTTCCAATGAAATAAAACATAAGGGGCAATGAGAATTAAAAAAAAAAAAAAGTTCTGATTCTGTTTGTTCAGTCTCATGAGTCCTGCTATTCATCATTCAGTTACTCGGGTAAAAGATCACAGGGAGTTAGGAGTAAGACTGGCCAAAAAAAAAATGACGATTAATGAACGTGCAAATGTCCTAGCTGCACCCGGAAACCTATTTTTTAAGCAAACTTTTCTCCAGTTTGGAACATCATGGCCTAGTTGAGCTCATTTAAGCCCCAATGCATAGTCTGTGTAACTCTATTTGACGAAATATGGTTAGTGTCATGGTTATAGGGTGGAGTGGGAAAGGGTTAGTACTTACATGCAGAGCGGTACCCTAGACAGAAGGCTATTCACGGCCTCTGAATAGTTGCCCAAACCTGGAGGTGTAACTTGGCCTGCACATTTGTGGTAACAAACACTGGTAGAATGAAGGAGTATTATTCTGCTGAGCACCCAATATATGCTACTCATATAGCAAGCACTGGAGACACAAATATGAAAAGCTCACTTCCTGAGACCCTTAGGAACACAGTCTGAGGATTATGACAGACATATAAACATCTAGCTATAACACTGCAAATTACAAGACAGACATATGCAACAGCCACTAAATAAGCACAGAGGAGGAACTCAAGTAGGTGATTCAAGAGGGTTCCTTGAAGGTCATAAGAAGGATAATGTAATAGTTGCATTTGTCAATTTGACTAGGCTACAGTAGCCATTTACTCAAACACTAATTAAGATGCTGCTGTGAAGGTATCTTATAGATATGACTAACATCTGTAACCGGTTGTGAATTTATCTATTTATTTCTCTTTTGGAGAGATTTTTGCTGTAGGGCATGTATGCTTGCCAGAAAGACAGAGAGAGGCAGAGAGACAGAAAGTGAGAAATCACTCCCCAGGGGGATGTCCATGCTGCAATTCCTTCTCCTCCATTCACCTTTTGAGATCTTGGGCACGCACGTACACGTGCTCGGCGTGAGTTTAAGTTACCAGGTTCGGGACTCAAACCGCAATCAACTACGTGGGAGTTCAGCAACATGGCCATTACGTCAACTGCTGGCCCCAATTTTGAGTAATAAAGGAGATTATCCTTTATAATCTGATGGGTCTTATCTAATCAGTTGAAAGACTTTTTTTTAATAAATTATTTATTTAATTTGATTTATTATTATTATTTTTTAATTTGATCAGAGAAAGAGAGGCTCTTAGAGCAGAAGTTAGGTTTTCCACCAGTAGTTTTATAGTTTGCAGTCTTAGATCTTTGACCCACTTTGAGTTGATTTTTGTCAATGGTGATAGATAAGGGTTCAGATTCATCTTTCTGCAGGTGGATACCCAGCACCATTTGCTAAAGAGGTTTTTTCTTTTTCCACTGAATTGATTGGTATCCTTTATCAAAGATCAGTTGTCTGTACGTTTTGGGATTTATTTCTACTCTGTTCCATTGGTCCTCATGTCTATTTTTGTGTCAATACCATGCTGTTTTGATTATCACAGCTTTGAAAAATATTTTGGGGTCATGAAGTGGATGCCACCTACTCCACTCTTTGTGCATAGGATTGTTTTGGCAATACGGGGTCTTTTATGGTTCCAGACAAATTCTATGATCATCTTTTCTAGATCTGTGAAGAATGTCTCTTTCAATTTTATAGGGATTGAATTAAATATGTAGATTAATTTGGGTAGGATTGCTATTTTGATTATATTGATTTTCCCAATCCATGAACATGGAATGTCCTTCTAACTTTTTTGTGTCATTTTCTATTTCTTTTTTAAGATTTTCATAGTTTTCCTTATAGATGTCTTTGACTTTCTTGGTTAGTTTTATTCCTAGGTATCTTACACTTTTTGTGGCTATGGGAAATGGTATTACTTTCTTCAGTTCTGCTTTTGTTGGCTTGTTTGTGTATAAAAATGCTATAGGCGCTTTTTTGTGTATAAAAATGCTATAGATTTTTGTAAGTTAATTTTGTATCCTGCCACTTTATTATATGCATTTATTACTTTGAGAAGTTTTTGGGTTGTTTGTTTTTTGGCTTTTTTTTTGTTTTTTGGGGGGTTTTTTTTGTTTTTTTTTTTTTGTGGACACTGTTTGGACTTCTAAGTATAGAGCAGAAGTTAGATTTTGAAGGAAAAGAACTTCTACCTGTGGAAGCAACTTCAAATGCTGCCAAAGTTTCTAGTATGTTCTGTCTGCTCAACATATCTAAGACTCACTTGTCCCCAGACCCTATGGATTTTGGATTTGTCAGCCACTACCATATTCATTCATTCATTCATATAGTTTTCAAAAAGTTCATGGAAATATGTATTATGAGAAAACTATAAATGGATTTCAAAATATCTTTGCACTAAAATAAACTCATACTTTAAGTCAACTTTTCCATGAACTTTAATAAAGTCCTCTCTCTCTCTCTCTATGTATATATATATATATATACACACACATTCACACTCATATACATAAAATGTGTGTATGTATGTGCATATACATATATAACTCCTACTGGTTACTGGTTATGAAGAACTACTCTGTCTGTGAACCCTGACTGATGTAAATGAAGAAAAATTTAGCCAAGGAAAGAAAAAATTGATAGCAAAAAATAGTGATAAAAATTACTCTGTTCTTTTACATATAATTAATGCAGACAGCCATTTGCAGTCACAAACGAATTTTTCTTCAACTAAACAGATTAAATCTAATAGTTACATTAGTTAAAGCAGACAGAGAAGTGGGTTCTCTTGGCAGGTTTTTAAAAATGGATTTCAGTTATTATTAGACTCCTGAAAATTACCAAGTTTGGAAGGAAGGAGAAATTCAGACATATCCAAAAATGAAGATTTTTCTCAGCATTTATAAATGAAAGAAGCAAGAACTCTTTGATCAACCATAATTTTAGATTTCATAAAGGAATCCTTTCATAAAAGAATAGCTTCCAATTCTTGATCATACTCTGAGTCAACCAAAAGTCATCTTTAAAAGTTACATTATAAATAAGTATGCATTCAACCTTACAACATGAATGAGCTTGATTTTTTCTTGAAATACCTTCCCTTTAAAACATATAACTATTTTTTATTAATTAAAGCAAATTAGGTTTCAAAACACTCCCTATAACCAGCATTTCACACTTCAAAAAGCATGCAATCAGGGCCAGCAGGTGACATTGTTGTTAAGGGCAATGGACTCCCACATGGCCAACCATGGTTCAAGTCCCACACCTGGCGGCTTCCTTTCTCACTTTCTCTCTCTCTCTCTCTCTCTCTCTCTCTCTCTCTGTCCTTCTCTGGTCAAATTAAAATAAATAAAGTTAAATAAAATTATAATTTTTTTTAAAAAAAGCATGCAATCTACCTCTATCTATTTAATTTAAAGTCATATTTAGGGCAAAAAAAAAAAAATGTTCAATACCTACTGTTACCATTGAACAGATCCTCTAGATAGGAAATAAAAAATGAAACACTGGATTTAAACTAGACCTGGAAGACCAAATGGACCTGAATGACATTTACAGAACATTTTATCTAGCACTACAGAATAGTCATTCTTATTATCAGCACATGGTAACTTCTCCAGCATAAACCAAATGTAACAAATCTTAAAAAAATTTATAAAATCAGAAATCCCAGTGTCTTTTCTGATCAAAGTAGAATAACACTAATAATCAGTGAAAGAGAAACACTGGCAATCTTATAAACACATGGAAACTGAACAGCCTGTTCCTGAGTCACCACTGGGTTAATAAAGAAATCAAAAAGAAAATTAAAAAGAAAATTTGGAAACAAATGAATATGAAAACATGGCATACCAAAACAACTTTGGGATACAGCAAAAGCAAAACTAAGAGGAAAGTCTACAGTAATAAGTGCCTACATCAAAAAAATGAAAAGACTTCAAATAAACAACTTAATAATGTACATAAAAAAGAGAACAAAGTAAACCTAAAATTAGTTGAGAAAAAAATAATAAAGGGTCAATGAAGAAATAAATATAATTTGAGGTCTTTTTTTTAACTCAAAAGATCAGTGAAACAAAAAGTTATGGTTTTTTAATTTTGTTTTTGTTTCTGTTTTGGTTTTTATTGCCAAGCGAAAATTGGTAAGCCATAACTGAGAGAATACCTAAAAAAATAAAATCAGAAATGAAAAAGGAAACATTACAATTGATACCACAGAATATAAATGATCAGTAGAGGTAGTTATATACAATTAAACTGTCAACAAACTGAAAAATCTTGAAAAATTGGACAAATGTTTGGACTAAATTACAAAGAGAGAGCCAGAAATACAGTTTTTAAAATGTGAATAGGCCAATAATAACCAATGAGATTGAATCAGTAATATAAAATCTCCCAACAAAGAAAAGCCCAGGACCAGATGGCTTCACTGTTTAATACCCAACAAATTTGGTATAAAAGGCACATATAAAAATACCCAACAAATTTGGTATAAAAGGCACATATATATCAGCACAGTAAGTGCCATGTAGGACCAAAACTATAGATAACATCATACTGAATGGGGAAAAGTTGACAACTTTTTCTCCAAGAACTGGAACAGGACAAGGATGTCCACTTTCACCTCTGGTACTTAACATAGTTCTGGAAATCTAGTCAGTTCAATCAGTTGAAAGAAAGGAAGGGCATCTAAATTAGAAAAGAATGAGTCAAATTATCCATATGTATATATAAAGAATATATATATGGAATATATATATATATTTTTAAAAGAGAGATTTTTGCTATAGGGCACATGAAAACAATTCTATGAAATGTTTAAAATAGAATTAACACCAATTCCTCATCAACTATTTCTAAAAATTAACATGGAAGGTATCCTCCTGAGCTCATTCGATTATGCCAACATTACATTGAGAATGAAACCAGACAAAACAAGAACAACTATAGATGAATGTTCTGATAAATATAGATGCAGAAATCCTCAACAAAATAGTAGCACATTTATTCCAATAGCACATCAAACAGATTATATACCATGATCAAGTATGATTTACCCTCAGGGATGCATGGATGGTTTGGGTATGCACACACACAAGCATCCAGCATGAGCTTTAAGCCATGAGGTTTGGGACTATATATATATATATATATATAGATAAATCACATGAGTATATAATGTAAGGGCCTACCTCAAAAGATTGTTGTAGGGACCAGCAATGATGTAATGATTATGTTGCTGGACTCCCACGTAATCAACCGCAGTTTGAGTCCTGGACCTGGTGGCTTGAAACTTATGCAGGGTATGTGTGCATGCATGCCTAGGATCCTGATTAGAGAATGGAGGAAAAGGGATTGCAGCATGGCCATCCCCCCCAGAGGGTGACTTCTCATTTTCTGTCTGTCTCTCTGGTGAGCACAAGCGCCCTATAGCAAAAATCTCTCCAAAAAACAAGTCGTTAAAAACGACCAGAATTGATCTGCATGTATATGAAACAATCATATAAATAAACAGAAATATATGTATGTGTGTAGGTCCTTAAATTATTTACTCAATTTTTTTCAGATAAGTAAAAAGAATGAGAGAATTAAGCAATTTATACAAGGTCATATCACATAGCCAGAGGGTTATAGAGCCCGAATCATACCAAGTATGTCTGAATCACACCAAGACCTACATTACAATGAAAGCCTTAGCTGCTTCTACTCCTACCTAATTCATCGACCAAAACCAGACATATACTCTGTCCAGTCACAGAGGTTCTATGCAATCATACTCTAAACTCAGAATTAAAGGGGTTGGAGAGGAGCTGGCAGGTGGCATGGTGGTTAAGGGTGCTGGATTCCCACATGGCCGACCATAGTTCGAGTCCTGGACCTGGTTGCTTACTTTCTCACTCTCTCTCTCTCTCTCTCCTTCTCTCTGGTCTAATTAAAATAAATAAAGTTAAATAAAAAAATTCTTTGAAAAAAAGAAGGGGGTCAGGGGACCAGAATAATTGGTAAACTTAATAACTAACACTCTGAAGGCCTCTAGCTCAAGTTCTCCCATAACAAATTATTATAATTACATGTACCTTTATAACTATATGCATCTTCAATATAACTACAAGTATTTTTAGGTTCTTCATGTGTAGAATAACACTTGCATTAAAAACTTGCATGAGTTAAAAATGTGTGTGTGTTTCATACTTATCTCACATAATTCCATAAAAGTGTCCTGTTTTACTTTTTCATTCATTTTCATTACATCAGATTACTGTAGTCAGTAAACGCTTTGTCTTTTAACAGGTAGGAAGAAACAGTGAAGTTGAGCACCTCAGTGGCCACTTAACCACGTCAAGTACAGAATATTAAAAGAAAGGCAGCTGTAGCCTTTAGATAGCATCCCACGCTGCGCAGTATGTACTGTAAACAAGTATTCTCCAAACATTCACAGGCTCTTAACCTCAATCACGTATCCTTAATCAGATGTCAATTCAGCAGCAAATTTTCTAAATAATGATGATGTAACATCCATTAGTAAATAGGAGACATCAATTACATTAAATATCATACTTGGGCTGCCAGATAATCAGGAACAAAACACATTGATAAGCAATGTGCTTTTCAGCTAAGGGCAACCAATGAAAGCAATGAATTATCCAGGAGACGTACAGAAAGATGTTCTACTTTAGGCAAAGTCACAGCAGCTGTTAATCAGATGTAGGTAATTGAAGTATCGTCAACAAGATGTTAAGAGTAGCAGACCAAGGTCTAGATTAATAAAGTTCTTTATGGAAGGGAAGTATATGTCAAGGCTAGGTCAAGGAACAGAAACTTATGAGACAGAATGCCTGCAATCTGATAATTTACGACTTAGATGAGGAAAGTTGAGTTAGGAAGACCAACTGGGTAGTATTTGGATAGCTCAGAGGTGATGGAATAGTGGTCTAGGACTAAATTTTAAAAAATGACTAGAATGGAGAAGAAGGGTGACTTTAAGAGTCCTTTAAGGGGCCAGTGAGAGTGGTGGTGGCCCCTGGACTCACACATGGTCGACCAAAGTTCAAGTCCAGGACCCAGTGACTGGAAACTCAGTGGGGTACATATGCCTGCATGCCCAAAATCCCAAGAAGAAAATGGAAAAGAAAGGATTGCAGCATGGCCATTCCCTTCTGGTATGGGGGGTGATTTCTTGCTTTCTGTCTCTTTATTTCTCTCTGTGTTTCCAGCAAGCACATGCACCCTAAAGCAAAAAACAAACAAACAAAAAAATACCCCAACTCTCTTCTCTCTTTAAGAGTCATTTCAAAGAAATAATTCAGGATTAAAAACTAGATATAGATAGCCAAAGATAAAAGTAAGGTTAATATGGAAATGAATGACTCTTTTCCCAACATATATGTACACATGTACATATCTAGGAACACACACACACACACACACCAAGACATGAACATTGCTTCCTGGGAGTAATCATTTCACAGATGGAAATGGACAGTGTAAAAGATTTTTGCTTTTTCCCTGCTGGTGGTAGGAAAATCTCATCGAGTTTGATCTTGGTCATGTCAGAGCTGAGGTGATGGAAGGATAGGAACATAATACAGGTTTGGGAGACAATTCTCTCTGTAGGACTTGTGCTCAAGATAGAGCAGGAGGTAGGACCAGCAGATGACATAATGGTTACATTGCTGGACTCCCAAATAGTCAACTGTGGTTTGAGTCCTGAACCCAGTAGCTTAAACTCATGTTGGGCATGTGTGCGTGCATGCTCAAAATCCCAAGAGGACAATGGAGGAATAGGGATTTCGGGCAGCATGGCCATCCCTCCAGGGGGTGATTTCTTGCTTACTATCTCTCTGTCTCTCTGTCTCTCCAGTGAGCACATACACCCTATGGTGAAATGTCTCTTAAAAAAGAAAAACAGAGAAAGTAGGAGGTAATAGTTATAGCTTTAGAAATTATTCATGTGCAAAGGTTCAGAGATAGCACTTTTTAAAAGTTTATTTCTTCCATAAGGTAGAGAGACTTCACCTCTTCTCCCTCAATGAGGTCTAGACACTATGGTTTAATTACTTCCAGCCCATCCCAGATCATGGGCACAATGTGCCCAGCATAATCTGGAATCTTCCTATGGGGTTTAGCCTCAAAGAGCATTGTGTATTACCACTGTACCCTCATCCAGTACCCTCAGAGATGCATTTTTAAATTACCCATAAATCATTGTGTCTTACTACAAATCAGTGCGTTTGAATTTCTTTTATTTGTTCTTTCTTTTAAATTTTTGCTTTCTGTGGTATCTGTTCTACTGAGTTCTAAGAAGAGCATAAGAAACCTATCTAAAACAAGAGATAAAGGGGAAAATGTTTAAATGTATAATTCACCCAACGGGGTACTAAAGTCTTGAGAGCAAAGGTAATCTTGGAGCCAGCAGGTGGTGTAGTGGTCACATCACTGGACTCTCACATGACTGATTGCTGTTGGAATCCTGCACCTAGTGGCTTGAAAATCACATAGGGCACGTGTGTGTGTGTGTGTGTGTGTGTGTGTGTGTGTGTGTACTCAAGATCTCAGAAGGAGAATGAATGAGGAGGGATTGGAGCATGGCCATCTCATCCCCTCAGGGGATGATTTCTCACTTTCCCTCTCTCTGTCTGTGTCTGTCTCGCTGGTGAATATATGTGTCCTAAGGAAGAAAACCTCTAGAAAAAAAAGGGGGGGAGAAAATAAAGATGATCTCCAGAGGAAAGGCCACTGAAGAAAGGGGGAAAGAGAGAGCTGGACTTGAGCTGCTGTTTAGGAGGTGACCAAAGGAAGCAGAGCTGCCAAAGATCACAGGCCACAGCGCAGAGGGGAGAACCAACAGAACTGTCTCAGAAATATTGCTGCTCTGATAGTCATTTTTCAGAGTTTAGATTACTTCTCAGAAAAGCACTTGAAAATAATGAAGTTCCTTTATTTCTAAAATGGTCATTTTTCACAGCTATTTTGAAAGATACTATAGGATTATACTGTGTTATTGGAAAGTTAAAAAAAACAAAAATTGGTATGGGGAGAAATAACCAAGAAAATGCCCAAATAAATCAACTGGTTAAAGCAGTTTTATAAAAAAACACATGTGTGGGTCAAGGTGATCCTTCTCTGCCTGAATATGACTGCATATTCTGCATGTATGTAGACACTGTATATTTGTAATTTATGAATCAGAGCAAGGAAGTAAACCAGGGCAGAAAGGTTTACAATTGCTTCATCTGACATGTTGAGCCTATTATATTCAGAACAATGTGTAGAAATGCCTGTAAACACGCTTTCTCCCCTAGGTATGGAATATACGCTGGCCAACCTTTTACTCCTCGTTCTCCATGAAGGGCATAGGCATGGATGACATCTCTTAGTGTTACAGCTGAGCGAATTTAAGAGAAGGAAAAGACAGACAAGGTCAGGGTGCTCTGCAAAGGGGGGAAATGTGCCTTGTTTTACTAGATGTTTTAGATGCCCAAGCTAAGGCCCTAACCTCAGATATTGCCTAGAAGAGCATTAAAAATTTAACTGAGGGGACCTATGTGTTCTGATTAAGGTCTTCAGCTCCCAGGTCACGGTGAAGGCCATAGCAAAGTTGTTACTGATAAGTCTTCCTCTGTTGTTAGAGACCTTACATAACCCTTATTTCTTTTCTGTTCTGTATCAGCTTTCATATTATTAGATTCTCTTAGAAACTGGTGTACTGGGGATTCCTTGTGTGTTAAAAGGTTGTGATGCAGAAGTTAAAAAAGCTTCAATTCAGTTTCTCTTGAGTGTTTCCAACCATGTGTCACATTGTTTTGCAGAAAACTCTTATATTGTTTCATGGTTCAAATGCTACATTTGAACACTGAATTTATTTTTAGATAAAACTTAAAATCTACATAAATATTATTGAACATGCCTATGGATAAACAGCTGTATAGAATGCTAGATTTGTTAGCCGTCCCAACAGGAAACAGATGGTACTTTCAAATTGAGTAATTTGAAAGTGTTTAATACAGTGACTATTTACAAAGGTGTGGGAAGGGTTTAGCAACCACCAGGGCTAGAGCTCTTCCCTGCGGCTAGTAAGCAAGGCACTTACACCTATCATAGCCAAAAGACAGGAAGAGAACATTTTTATCAGAATATGGAGATAGCAACATGAAATAAACACTTCACTCTCATTCTCCTCCTATCCTCAGACTTCTTGGTAGGACTGCCCATTGAACAAATCCTATCGGAAGCCAAAAGTCAGGGAAGTCCATTGAGATAGTTGCTATAGGTCAGTCTCTCTGGGTAGAGAGAATGGGAGGGAGGTGGAGAGTGGGTCTGGAGGGCAAAGGGAAGACATTCCATACAAAAGTACTCATTGACTCAGAGGATATGTGTGGTCAGGCAGAAAAGAGAAGTATTCACAGTTATGGCATCTTCAATCCCCAAACTATGACATTATGATATAAGAAATACATATTTCATCTCCAGTTGCTGACACAGAGCTACTAAAACCTTTGTTATTTCTTAAATGTTAGGAGCAAGAGGAACCCCTTCATTACTTGTAAATCCTTTTGGTCATTCCTGAGGTTATGCTAATAAAGTGATTCTTGGTGGGCCCCTAAGTAGCTGCTCTTTGCCAGTGATCCAATCATGTGATAAGAGAGCTGGAACTTTCAGTCTACTCCTAACCTTTAAGGAGAGGAGAAAGGATGAAAAATGAGTTGAATGGCCAATGATTTAATCAATCATATCTACTTAGTGGAGCCTCCATTAAAAAAAAAAAATCAATGGCACTCAAAGACTTGGTTTCAGGATGGGTAAGCAAACCCAGAGGGTGATATACCCAGAGAATGTGTGGAAGTTTCATGCTTGCTCCCACAGACCTGGACCTATGCATCTCTTCCACTTGGAGGCTCCTGAGTTGTATCACTTATTTAAAAGGATATAAAGGTCACATAAGTAAAGTGTCTTCCTGAGGTCTGTGAGCCATTCTAACAAATTGTCAGACCTGAGGGGGTATCACGGAAATTAGCTAGTTGGTCAGAAATAGGAAGCCTGGATTTGTGACTGGCATCTGAAGCACAGGCTAGAATCATAGGTTCAGACATTGTTAGACAGAAGTACAGTGCGGAAGCACAGCTCTCCTCTACCATGCCAGAACACAAAAGCTTCTTTTTGGTTGAAAAAGAAAAAAGGGAAGGGGTGATAAGTGAGGGAAGATGTGGTGGCCTAGGAGTAGAGGGGCCTCTCTGTGCCAGTCTTCCAGAAGGAGCCACCCTAGAAGAGATAAGCCTCAGAGAGAGGAGGTGGGTGTGTAGCATGAGATTAGGAACAGGAAATGCAGCCAATGAAGGGAGCCAGGTGTAATATCTGTGCAGAACCGGAGTGTTCAGGTCCATTTAAAGGGTACAGAAGTATCCGGCTGGCTGCTCCCATGTAAGAATTCAGGCACTAAGTTATTCATTTGCAATTTTTCAAGAGAAACCAGAAAACTAGATTATTCAAATAAAACTTTCATATTCTTGAAATTTTGTGGGCTATTCAAAATATGTCTGTGAGCTAAATGCAATCACACCCTGGTCCTAGGCAGATGGAGTCCTAGAGTCTTGCTGTGCTCAGAGGAAGGCACCAAAGCATCAGGAAGGTGTGCTGGACCCCATGGGCCATGAAGACTGAAATGAATGGATCCTCCCTTTCTCCATGCCTGACTCCACGCAAGCTTCCAGGAATACTGATACAACCCAGGGAAGGGACAGGAATGGCCATGTCAACAGGACCAAAACTCACAGAGGAAACAGTGTTGTAAAAATATAAAACAGTCACTACTCATCAACACTGTTCAGTGAGGTTTGGTTTTAAGTTCGCAAGGGATGATCCTGTGGTTTCTGCCTGTCAGTTCTACTGACAGAGAAGGTGGGTGTAAGCAGTGCTAAGTGGAATTTCCTGCTTCTGTTCTTAGTACACTATGGTCTTGCTGAGCTTCTACTGATCAGATTTCAGGTGCTGAAACAGGGATACATCCTGGGAAAGCCACAGCACAATCCTAAGGAAGGGATCTGTGAGTAAAAGATAACTCCACTCAGATGATTTCCAGTTCTAGTTCTGGAGTGGCCATAATTCACTATAAAACCGAGAAAGATGTTTCTTCCATTCTTGGCCCCAATACTCTGGTCACAGTATGTGAAGGGCAGGGCCAGCTGGTGTGGCAGTTGAGGTGGCTGGATTCCACATGGCCATCTGCAAGTCTGAGTTATTGAACTATTGATATATTGGTGAGACCACCTCTGTACTCATATTATTGTGTTCCTGTAAACAAACCACAACCAAACGTGGAAGTCAGCTTCCTCAACGAGTTGCTGAGTTACACGCAGTCATGGCAGCTAACCTCGGCCAGTCACAGCAAGCCCACCCTTTAAACTGTGTCCATGCAGGCAAACATTGAACTGTAACCAATCCAGTGATTTCTCTTCCTCATTCTCTCACTTCCGTTATTTATTTAGTTTTCTGTGCTGTAGCTTACCCTTTCCCTAGACATGAATGTTATATCACCACATGGCTATGCAGAGTCCCTCAAAAGCCATTCTAGGGATTGCCCAATTCAAATTCAAATCTTTGTTCAATTAAACTCTGTTAAAATTGCGTTTGTATAGAAAGTTATTTTTATAGACTCCTGGACCCAACAGCTTAAAAAACATGCCTGTTGTGTGTACCAGTGTGCCAAATATCCTAAAAGAAGAAATGGAGGGAAAAGGATTTCATGGGGGTACTTCTGATTTTCTTCTCTCTCTTTGTCCCTCAATCAAGCACATGCACCCTCTGACAAATTAAAAAAATTAAAAATGTGAGGAGTAGTGGGTAGGCCCTGGCTGCACACTGAAGGATTCAGCTGAAGAATTCTATATATGGTCAGATAAGAACATATTGAAAAATAAATGAACATTCCACAAATAAGAATTTTTTTTTTTTGTACTACTGATTCTTCAGCACAGATGCCATCTTTCATTTTATACAATGAGGTTAGACAGTTTCCTGCTATTGTTGGGTACTTTAGAAACTTGTCAGACATCCCATGCTGTGGTGGTTAAGACAGCTGGATCCCATACAGCTAACTATATGGTTTGAGTCCTGGACTCAGCAGCTTGGTAAATATACCAGGTGTGTGCCTATGTATGCTCGAAATCTCAAAAGGAGAAATGAAGGAGAAGGGATTGTGCATGACCATTCCCCATGAAGGATGCTTTCTCCCTCTCTCTCCTTCCTCTCCGCATTATGTACTCTTTGGCAAATTAAGAAAGAACAAGAGAAAAAGTGAAAAAAAGAAACTATTGTCACTTGTAATTTCTTTGTATTTTCCCCTCTTAGAGCAGTCAGCAAATTCTGTGGAAGATAGGTTATGAAAATAACCTAGAGTTTCACTTTCTACTTGCCATGGGGTAATTTAAACCCCAAGGAAACTAGGCACTTCCTTGTTTTTTATTTTCCTTTCACCAGTGGAGTCTGAGATCAGAAACCACATGTTTATTACTCATGATTTGGATCTTCAATTTTTTTTCTAAAATCCTCCCACTAACCCTCTTGTTTCTGAAAGGCTTCAAGCTCTCTGGCTCCCTGGAATCCTGCTTGGCATGCATGATATTTCTCAGTACCATACGTTTTTCCATCCTGAAAGACTTGTTTCAGCCTATGTAGCTAAAGTATCTCTATGTTAAGTTGTAACATTCTATAATATGGAACAATGCAACAGGACTTTTTTATATTAAAACTCGAATCAACAATGATAAAGTAAGTCCTTGATGGCCAAAAGGGTATAGTAACAAATTTGAACAAAGAGAGAAAAAAAAAGCCATTCATAATTTAGAAACACCGAGAAAGAAAAGCAGTTCAGAGCAGTCTGTGAAATGCAACATACATTTGATTTTTTTTCCTTTAAATTTTGCCAGAGGGTATATGTACTCACTGGAGAGAGAGAGAGAGAGAGAGAGAGAGAAAGGGAGGGAGGGAGGGAGGGGTGAGAGAGAGAGAGAAAGATCAAAGAAGCATTCTCACTGGGAAATGGTCACGTCACACTCTTATTTCTTTCTCCTTTTGGATTTTGGATATGCATGCAAACGTAGCTGGCATGTTTCTCAAGTCACACCGGTCCAGGACTCAGACTGTGCAGTAGACCTGCTGCCTTAACCATCAAACCATGGGCAAGTCCAGTTCATTTAAATCTTAAAGGCCTAAGGAATACATAAGCCTCAGACTTTGCTTAAAGCCCACACCTCACAGGGTTATTATCCCAAGCTTGTGTTTTTTACCATGAACAAACTGTGATACTGCAAAGAGTTATAAATTTACAATACAACACCCACCCATTCTTCATCCTAGTACTCTCTAGATCATGATATAAAAAAAAACAAGATATTATCAGTGGCTTGCATTATTTATAAATGGACCAGTGTAAATTCTTGACAAACAACTTGTAACTTCCTCTCTTTTTGCCCTTCTCTTTGTTACATAAACCAACCTATTTGACCACCATTCCAATGAGTGCATTTCTGGGCAACCACAAGTCTTGTCACCTGGGCAACTGATGGTAAGCCCTAGCCCAAATAAGTATCTTTTGTTTCACTTATCATATCCCAGTCCTCTTTTCAAATTGGCAGTGGTATCCTTTTAAAAAAAAAAAAAATCTAGGATAGGTACTTGTTTGAAGTTGTAAATGTGGCCAAGAGTAGGCATTTTAAATGGTGTTCAATATTGAGCAGTTATTAATATAACTGAGATTATTATCTTGGCCAAGAAATGCCCTACTCCAATGGGAACTGTGTTATAAAAGTTTCTTATGACATTTCTGGATTTAGTATTATGAATTTAAAAGAATCTTCTCATTTTTTTGACCTTTTTTTCCCCAAAAAAGAGATCACCAACTATCAGTTTCCAATTTTTAAAATGACACATTTCACTGAAATGAGTCAATAACGAAGCTTAAACATAAAAGCCAATCTAATGTCAAGAATGCACTTCACAAGTCATATCTGTAAATTAGATGAATTGCAAGTGTTTCTACCAAAATAGTACATTCCAAAAGAATATAAGATTAAAGATTTTATCTACTTCAAAATATCATTAATGTATCTGGTAGACTTGATCTCTATCCAAGGATCTGAATAATAGCCATCAACACATAGTTCAGCTCAAGACCTAAACCTCCTAATTGGATGAGAGTATTAAAAGCCAACACTCCAGAATTATTTAAATATATTACAAATATTTCAATTTTCCATAAGGAATAGTTATCTCCCAAAACATTGAGCATAGCTAAGAGGATGCTCAGTAACAAAGAAAATAGCTTTATGTAAAGCCATCTGCTGACCAATATTCTGGCAGCAATCTATGGTAGGGGATGATATTTGATATAAGGGCCTCGTGTATACTAATAATGCCTATATTCTAATTTATTATTCCAAAAGCCCATATCAAGTGCACTATCACCAACAAAGATACAGTCTTACAAATCCTCTGGCTAAAGAACATTGGAATTCAGTGTGGGGTGACAAACCACTGTCACTATAATAGAAATTCAGTTTGGGAAGTAGAAGGAAGAAATGAACCTAGAGAAATTATAGGTGTTGAGGGAGATACATTTGGGCATTTGTAAGTGATTAGGGGAAAAAAAAGAAATAAAACTCACTTTGCCAACGTTTCCAATAAGCATTTGATTTTCTCTCCACTTACTAACAATGGTTCACATCCAAGAGGATATGTTTAACAGCCTTGGGATAGTAAAGGTCACTAGATAGTATGAGCTATGACTCTGAGGTGTCTCCCTCTCCAGAGACTTTGAGAGCATACAAAACTCTGTAATAATTAGGTTTTGATGATGATATTGCCACGTTGGAAAACTCACCCCTAGTTTTAAATAATAAAAAAAAAAATAATGATAGAAGGACAGCCTGATAGAGGAAGTTAGACATAAGTATCCACTATTTTCCATTGATTCCTCATTCAGTGCTTTCCTCCCTCTTACCCCTAGCAAGCCTTCTGGAAGCTTTCTGCTTAGTCATCTGAAATAGCCTTCCCACTCTTGTCCTCTACATCCCTTAAAATCTATCTGGCACTGTGGTTTGTTAAGTGGTGTCAGGGCTTACTAAATACTTTGGGGGTAGGCACCTTGGCAAGTACCTTAAATTGAAGGAGATTGGAAAGGCCTCGTAAACAAGGTGTCTCTGACCTTCGCTCACTTCCCTTTCCCAAGGTGTGTCATAGAAATTAAAACTCCTCTCCTCCAAGGCAAGTCATAAAACTGAAAAAAGATCACTGACTGACCGCCCCTGAAAGTAGGTGATAAGACCTTTATGTGACAAGTGTGCTGCTCCCTAATGGGGTGGGAATAGATGGGGGTGGGGAGGAATGGGGCACAAGAGACCATTGGAATCTGAGGAAACAGGCATAGGTCCTCCACACAATCCTCTGCAACTTTATTAGTAGATCATCCTCTTCTTGTCCAATCACATTTCTTTTTTTTAATTTTACATTCATTCACTGAACATCATTAGAGATATAATATGTGATTTCCCATTTATAATACACTGTATAGTGGCTTAGTCATATATATTATCATCAGCAAATAATTTTTCATTACTTGTTTCTTATATATGTATGTATTTCCCATATTTCTCACCTTTTGCCATTTTCCACCCTCCTCCCACACTGTCTCTGGCATCTGCAGTTGCTTTCCATTCTTTGTCTTTCCCCACATTTTATTGATTTGCAAAGTATCTTAATTAATCTAACTATTTTCAATAGCAAGTTAGGCTGATATATGCATATTTGACTATAGGCATGAAACTCAGAATGAATATGCGATAAAGTAGCACCTAGCTGAAGCTATATCAAATTATTGTGGTCATTAAATAGGCATTTTTTAATATATTTTTTATTTCAAGAGAGGAAGTTTTAGCTTTAATAATTTAACATTTTAAAAAATGTTGAGAACTTTGCTTAAGACTTAAAGTCAGGAAACAGATTAGGATTTTTTTCAAATAGTAGGTGCATAGACCTGTTGACAACTCAAGAGAAGTCACAAATCCTTAACTCTGGAAAACAAAGCATAGAAGAAGATCAGTGAAGTTTTAATCAAAAATCATAAATTCTATCTCACCAGTTCAGTCTTAGGTACTTAATCTATCTTATGTTGTGATCAGATCTTTCCATTTAAATTCTAGAAGATAACATTCAGCTCTGAACTTGTACATACTCTTAAGCTGCCCATTTTCTTAGTTGTTTTGAACTCTTATTTCTGTGTGTCTGACTTTAGTTTTCCTCATACAGCACTCCCATCAGAACTTTAAATTCTTTCAGGGTTTGTTTATCTGAAAATACACTTGTCTTCTCTTCCCATATGAAAGATAACCTTGCTGAGTATAGTATTCTTGGTTAAAATTCTTTTTTACTCAACATTTTAAATATATTTTGCTATTTTTTCCTTGCTTGCATTGTTTCTGATGAGAGGTCTGCTGTTAGCCTAATGGGATAGCCTTCATAGGTAACTTGACATTTCTCTGTTGCCATCTTCGTATCTTGTCTTTGTGGTTTTGGTCTATCTGGCTATAATGTGTCTTGGAGAAGATCTTCCTAGGTTTATTCTATTTGAGGTCTTTTGTATTTCTTGGATATGGATCTTTGAATGCCTCTCTAGGTTTGGAAAGTTTTCTTCCAGGATTTCATGGAATAGATTATCAATATCTTTATTAGTCTCCTCACCTTCTGGGATACCAATTATCCAAATGTTTGGCCATTTAATGGTATCTAGTATTTATTATATATTATTGTCATCTTTTTGAACTGTTTCCTCAGTCTTTGTGATAGATTTTTCTAGGCCAACAATTCTGTCTTCTACATTTGAGATTCAATTTTCTGTATGATCTAATCTGCTTTTAATACTTTCAAGGGAGGTTTTGATTCCCTATATTATAGCCTTCATCTCTAACAGTTCCATTCAATTCTTTTTTTACGGTGTGTATTTCCTCTTTCAGATCATACAAGAACTTCCTCACCTCCTGGAACTCATTGTCTCTTTTCTTCTGCCTCTTCTGGACTTCATTGTCTCTCTTCTCTTGCATCTCTGTTAGCTTTCTCACTATGAATATTCTAAATTAATTATGAGACATTTCCACAAGTTCTATCCTACTGTCTGTGGATGAAGAGGAATTATTCTTTTCTCTTGGGGGAGAGGTATTTTCTTAGTTCCTAATATTTATTGTGCCTCTGCAGTAATTTCTAGTCATCTTATGGGTTATACATTTCTTTATAATATCTAGAAGTTCAATCTGAGTGTTCAGAAGCGTGCAGGAGGAGGTGATCTGCAATCTCTTTGCCATTCCATTTTCCCCCCTTTGTGTGGCAGATTCAGTGGTAATTGAGGAATATGTTGACCCTGGTAGTATTTGGATGTTTGGCTATGGTTCACTTAGACCTGTCTAGACAGCCAGTGCAAGGAGGCTGAGCAGCAAAGTGATGAGGTAAAAGAAAAAGGAAAAGAAAACAGAGAAAGATAAGAAAGAGAGAGAGAGAGAAAACCACCACAACAAATTTATTTATTTTTAAAAATGCACTAGTTTTCAGCTCCAATGGAAGAGTTAGTCTTCTTTTGCCTTTTTGCCTCTTCAAATGTAAGGGGTAAAGGGATTATTAGCAAGATAAAAGAAGATCTGAGAACCAAGAAAATACTTTACTTTAAAAAAATTTTTAAAAAAGAAGAATTTCAAAAAATGAAAAGGCAGAGAGAGACAGAGGGATAGAAAATGAGAGAGAGAGAGAGATAGAGAAGGATACAAGTGGCCTTACCACTGCAGAATGGGACTGGAAGGTGAATTCTCATCATAAAACCTTCTTTTCTCTAAGTCCCTGAAAGCACTAGTTCCCAGCTCCCATGTAGGAGTCAGTCTTCTTTTTATTTGTTTGTTTATTATTCATTTATTTTTTTATTTACATTTTTAATACATTCAATCACATTATTTAGCTTATAAGGTGATCACTTCAGTCTATGAACATTTCTCTCTGGTTGAGTTGATCATAATATAACAACACTACCTCCTTGTCTCAACAATGCTGTCTTTGTATCCCTCCTCCAAATGTTCTTCCCCAGGCCCCACTCCTCCACACACACCACAACTGGCATTCACATCCACCTCTTGTGTTTGTACATCCTTTAGTCAGCCAGTTTCAGTTATAGAGTGCGGACATTCGGTATATATTAAGTGGGGACATACAGTGTCTCTCCTTCATAGCCTGGCTTGCTTCACTCAGCACTAAATCTTCCATATTCTTCCACTTTCTGTCAAAAGGCAGGGTTTTGTTGTTCTTAATGGTTGAATAGTATTCCATAGAGTACATGTGCCACAGTTTTTCAATCCATTCAGCCATATGAGGGCATTTTGGTTGGTTCCATGTGTTAGCAATCATGAAAAGTGCCACAATAAACAATGATGCGCAAGAACTCTTCCAATGAGAAATTCTTCTGTCCTTTGGGTAGATGCCAAGAAATGAGATTGCTGGATCATATGGCAGTTCTATTTGTAGATTTTTGAGGAATCTTCAAATTGTTCTCCACAGTGGTTGGACTAATTTACATTCCCACCAGCAGTGTAAGAGAGTTTCCCTTTCACCACACCCTGCCAACACTTATCATTTTATGTTTTTTTAATCTTAGACATTCGGACTGGGGTTAGGTGGTATCTCATTGTTGTTTTGATCTGCATTTCCCTTAC
>NW_006159565.1:6734819-6767491 GCF_000334495.1 Tupaia belangeri chinensis
TGGTGAGTTTTTCTCAACAGTTCATGAATCTTAGACACAAATGAATAAATAAAATAAAATAATTATTAAAAAAATTTTAAAACAAAGAAATGAAAGAGGGGACATTACTACTGACCTTTCAGAAATAAAAAGGATTATAAAAGAGAAAGAAAAATGACTGTTCTTATCAATCATCTTCTGGTTTCTTGTTGCATTTGTGAGAGTGAGAGAGAGAGAAAGTGAGAAAGCAAGCCACCAGATTCATGACTTGAACCCTGGTCAGCCATGTGGGAGTGTCCAGCGCCTTAACCACCATGCCACCTGCTGGTCCCGAGAAAGACTTCTTACATAAGACCCCTAAAGCACAGTCGATAATCCCCAAAATAGACAAGTGGGATTACATCAGACTAAGAAGTTTCTGCATGGCAAAAGACACAGTAATTAGTGTGAATGGACAGCCCTCAGAATGGGAGTCTTCTTTTGCCCTTTTACCTCTACACTTGAGGATGGGGTCTGGAGAGTGAATTCTCAGCAGAAAATCTTCATTTCTCTTATTTTCTGAAACCAGTAGTTTTCAGCTCCCATGGAGGATTCAGTCTGTCCAATTACATTTCTATACCCACTGTCCTGTCTTTAGAAAACCTAAGCAAAAAAATATACAATTGTCTCTGGGTATTTGATTCTTCATTTCTGAAGTCTCTTATGCCACATAAAACTTTATTAAATAAACTTGTTACTCTTTCCTCTTGTTAATCCATCTTTTATAATAGAGGTGTCAGCCACAGATCTTATGATTGGTGAGTAAAAAGGATTATATTTTTGTCTTTCCATCAGCTTGCCTTTATACAGTTCTCAATTATTAGCTGACTTATATTGATTAATACTTGGCATTCTTTGACTGCATATTTGTGTGAGTGAATTACACACCATGTGGTAATAAATGGAGCTTACTTTTTATCATCATGCGTCCTGGACTTAATTTAACCTGATTCACTCACAGGATAGCATTGATATATATCTTTTGCCTTTCCCACAATCACCTGCATCGAAAGATGTCTTCAGAGCAGCCAACTGGGACCATAACCTGGACTCCAGGTTGAGTCAGGCCTGAGTTCAAACCAAAGACATGTGTGGGCTCATGCTACCACATGGAATGCAAGCTCCTAAATAAGTGGAAAGTGTATTCTGGAACTGCGGGGATTTACTGGCTATAGCTCTTCATTTTCAGCCATAGTGGAGTCACAGACATAGATGGTGACCTCTGGCCATTTACACTCATAAGCCTAACACGTTGATCCTATATTTTATAATTTCTTTGGCCACAACAAATAACAGAGATCAGAAAGAAAGGATAAGAGAAATACATTTGCTAACCTCAAAGAAATTTTGGAAAGAATTTCTTGATGCATAAATTAGAAGCTATCTTTAGGTTGTAAATAAAACCTTGTTTATAACCAGGACCCCTCATTTTCTCCATTATACCCAAAATTTAACTATATGTTTATCTCTGGAAGTGATCAGAGGTTAATCATACACATAGCCTAATTCTAAAGTAAAAATTATCCAGATACTAATAAAGTTACTGTCTCTCTGGTTAGTGCTAATAAAATTAGTTTGAAAAGTAGCCTGAAAGTAACTTAATGCAAGATTCTTATACTCTGGTGGTTTAACTGTGACCTATCACATGAGACCAGGTGTGGAATTTTTCACTCACAGCATGATGGCGTTCAAAACTTTTCAGATTTTGCAACATTTTGGATTTTCAGGTTAGAAATGATCTATCTGTAGTGGCATTTATTCTGAGTGAGCAACTTCCTTTAAACATGCCAAATGAGGATATTCCACATGAATTCTCCACCTGTATTATTTTCTCAGCAATATTTTAAGAATAGAGTTAGAGTACAAATGACTTTTGAGGATCTTTCACTAATATCCACTATAATTATCCACTTGTCTCATATTTGTCTTAGGGGACTGAAAACCTAAAAATGAGTTAATTTCTCAAAGTGACAAATGACCTGGGTTAAAAATATGTAAAGATGTTACTTCTAGTAGTATAGTAAACCAAAAAATCACATTGCTTTAAAAGGTAAGCCACATGAGTAGGCAATTTTGAGTTTTTTCATTAGTGAAAAGGAAGAGAAACTTTGGCTTTCTTTTTTTTGTTTTCTTTGGAGAGGTTTTCACTATAGGGCGTGTATGCTCGCCAGACAGACAGAGAGAGACAGAGAGACAGAAAGCGAGAAATCACCCCCCAGGGGGATGGCCACACCGCAATCCCTTCTCCTCCATTCTCCTCTCAGGATCTTGGGCATGCATGCACACACGCCCGGCATGAGTTTTAAGCCACCAGGTCCGGGACGCGAACCGTGGTCGACTACGTGGGAGTCCAGCGACATAGCCATTATGCTAACTGCTGGTCCCCGAGAAACTTTGGCTTTCTGAGTTTGAATTTCTGGAACAGTTAGTGCTAAATAAATTCTGCTTTCCTACATGCCAAATTTTCCAATCACTGTCAGTAGAGGGCTGTTTCTTTAATGATACAACCTGGGGTACAAAAAAATAAATAAATAATAGAGATTTGTTCACCTTTTATGTGGTTAAACGTTTACATCAGTGCATTGTTGTGGTGATTTAAAATCACCTAAAATTTTGTAAACCCGAAAGTCCCCTTGAGCTAGAAGGGTACCTGATATGATGGAAAGCAGTGGTTCTCAATTCTAAGGATATATCGGAAAGATTGGGGCAGGAGGTGGCAGGTTCTCAATATATAGACTGCTGGACCCCACTCCAGAGACTTTTTTTAAGAGATTTTTTGCTATAGGATGTGTGTGCTCAACAGAGAGACAGTAACTTCAGTGCTAGTACATTCATTTTCTATTAGTGTATAAGAGATTACCACCAATCCAGTGGCTTAAAAACATCTTCATAATCTAAGTTTCTGCAGATCAAGAGTCTATTTTTTTTTCTTTTTTTTAAGAGAGATTTTTGCTATAGGGTGTGTGTGCTTGTCGGAGAGACAGAAGGTGAGAAATCACCCACCAGGGAGGATGGCCATGCCATAATCCCTTCTCATTCATTCTTCTCTTGGAATTTTGGGTACACATGCACACACCCCCAGAGTGAGTTTTAAGCCACTGGGTCCAGGACTCAAACCATTGTGGGAGTCCAGCAACGTTACCATTACACCATCTGCTAGTCCTACTCCAGAGTTTTTGATTCCAGAGATAGTGCTGATCTAGAAAGATAGTTTATATGTGGATAAGGAAGAAAAACATAATATTCCCAATATCATTTTTGAGAAGAAAGTTTTAATGAAACAAACAGTAAACTATAAACACATATAAAACCTCATACATGGGGAGTGAGTAGGTTGCATAGTGGCTAAGACAACAGACTCCCACATGGCTGACCACAGTTCAAATCCTGGATCCAACATCTTAAAAGCCATGTCAGGCACATGAGTGCACGTGCTTCACACCCTGAGAGAAGAATAGAGGAGAAGGGACTATAGCATGGTCATGCCTCTGGAGGGTGATTTCTCACTTTCTTGCTCTCTGTTTCTCTTTCCAGTGAGTGCACAGATCCTATGGCAAAAACCTTTAAAAAACTTATTTTGAAAAAGAAAAAAGAAAAGAAAAACTCATACATAGGTCAAGAAAACTAATTTTAGTATATATTTCCGCTCCATTGCTGGATCTCCCATTCCAAGCAGGCAGACAATTATTTCTCCTTCTTTCAGCCTTGCCATGGCCTTGAGCTGGCCACACTAAAACCAGAAATCACCTGCAGACAAACATCCAGTCCCTCTTTAGTTTTCACTGAAACATGATCTTCTAAAAATAATTATACTAGGAAAAAAGGAGGGAGCAAGGTTGCAGGTACCAGCAAATAAAATGTGCATGGCTAGGAAGGGAAAAGAGGATATAGACTCATAGGATTTCCTGGAAGGCCCCAGGGCAGAGGGAGATTCCTGGAACAGGACTGATCAATCTAGTTGTAGGCCCTGAAGGTCCTTGGCATGACCACACTAGGACTGTCCATGTCATCCTGGGGCTCTGAGGGTCTGACACTGATGGTCTCAGCATCCCCCATGATGAAATAGGATTTGCCATATTTTCTAAATATCAAGTGGGAGCCAAAACGGCCTTAGAGAGAGACACAAGGGACCAGAAGATGGCATAAAGGTTACATTGGTGGATTCCCACGTGGTCGATTGTAGTTCGAGTCCCAGACCTGGCAGCTTAAACTCACACTAGGCATATGTGTATGTAAGTCCAAGATCTCGAGAGGAGAATGGAAGAGAAGAGACTGTGGTGTGTCCATCCCCCCCTGGGAGGGGTGTTAGTTCTCACTTTCTGTCTCTCTGACGAGCATACGCACCCTATAGCAAAAATCTCTCTTAAAAAAAAAAGAGAGAGAGAGACACACACAAAAAAAATTTCATATAGAATCAAACTAAGCATCCATCAACAGAAAAATGGATAAAGAAAACATAGTATATATAATAACACACACGCACACATATACATATATGCAATGTAATATTATGTTGTCATTTAGAATGGTGATATCCAATCATATGAAGTTAAACGGATGAGCCTGGAAGATATTATGTTAAGTAAAATAATCCAGAAGCAGAAAGAGAAATACTCTGTTCTCTCTCATATATAGAAATTGGAAAAACGTCCTCAGAGAAGTAGAGAGATGAAGAAGAACTGACTACTAAAAGCTGGAGAGGATGGAGAGGAATGAAGTTGCTAGATAGAAGTTGATTAAGAAAACAAAATTCTAGAAGTAAAGGGGACAATGTCTATGTTATTGTAGGGAGAATATGTTTAACAACAACTTACTATATATCTCATAGCTATAAAAGAGAATTTTTAAAGTTCCTAACACGAAGTCATGACAAATGACTGAGATGGTGGATACACTAATTACCTCAATTTGATCAATTATACATTATATTTATGTACTGAAAAATCAAATTGTACACCCACAAATATATACAATTGTTATATGTTAATTAAAATTTAAAAAAAAAAAGACTAGAATTAATTACTTTTCCTGAAATTCCAAAGGAATGGGACAGGGGTTTGTAGACTGGAAGTAAGATCAGATTTGAGCTAAAAAACATAATAAAACTTCCATCCCTGAGTTTAACTAAAAATTTATACCTGCTCTATATGTATGCCAAGTTCATATTCTGTTTTTCTTTAGAAGAATTCTTTTGTTTGTGTTGTGTGTGTGTGTGTGTTTGCCATAGGGCACATGCACTCACTGTAGAGAGAGAAAGTGAGAAAGTGGTCCCTCAGAGGGGATGTCCATGTCATAACCTCTTCTCCATTCTCCTCCTGGGATCTTGGGCACTCACACACATGTGCCCAGAGTGATTTTCAAGCCACCAAGTCTGGGACTCCAACCACAGTCAGCCATGTGGGAGTCCAGGGATATAACCACTGCTCCATCTGCTGGCCCCATGAAGTTTATATTCTGACTCTGATATTCTGATATAGACTATCGGTTTACTTTTTGATCCAATTTTTTGTTGTTCTTAAAAAACTATCAACTTATTTAATCATCTGATTTTACCAGAGCAGGAAAGAAACTCTCTGTCAAGGCTTTTCCCTATGCCCAAATGAAATTGGAATTTTTACTGAAATTGAATTAAGTTTATATAGGGAAGAGAATTGACATTTCTCTAATACTGACTTTTCCTACACAGTAAATGGCTTTATCTCTCTGTTCAAATCTTTCTTTTTTGTGCGTATATCCTTAAGCATTTGTAATTTTCCTCATATGTATCTGACACATAAAATAAAAAGAAAAACTAGTCCTAAGTATTTTATCACTTTAATTGTCTTGCAAACAGAATTACTTTTATATCATATAAGAAAAGGACTAATTTTTTAAAATACAGAGTCAGTATTAATTCTCAATCAAATCTGGGCATCCAAAAATATTTTAGATGTTTAAATCAGAATTAATAAATAATGTTGATAAAATTGTCTGAGAAACAATAAAATAAAAATTGTTTGAGAAACAATAAAAATTTCTTGTACCCCAAGATACAGCATAAACAATTTTAGAGAAACTGGGGATACAAATGCAAAAAAATGAAATACTAAATGTAAAAAGAGTCAGGAATAGGCCTACAAGTTAAAGCGCTTCAGAATAATAAAAAACAAAAATTATATTACACTGGGGAAAAAAAGTCATTCCTAAAGTTCAAAAAAAATTTTAAAAAAAGTATAGGAACCAGCAAATAAAAAGCTTATAGCATACATATGAGTTAATTAATATCTTTTATATAGAGAAGATTAGTATTTTTTTTCCTCAGGTTTTTACCATAGGATATGTGTGCTTGCTGGAGAGAGACAGAGACACTGAGAGGGAAAGTGAGAAACCACCCCCTCTACCCCAGGGGGGCTGGCCATGTGACAATCCCTTCTCTTCCATTCTTCTCCTAGGATTTTGGGCATGCATGCCCACATGCTCAACATGACTTTGAAGCTGCTAAGTCTAGGACTCAAACCATAGTCGTCCATGTGGAAGTCCAGTGCCTTAACCACCATGCCACCTACTGGCCTCAAAGACATATCTTTCACATATAGACTAATAAATTAATAAGTAAATGTAAGTATTAACTAATATGGGTAATTATTTTAACAAAATATATTAATTTCAAATGTTTTAATAAGGTGTTCAGTTCCACAAGTAATTAAAGAAATTCAAATTTAAATAATAATATAAATTGTTACCAGATGGATACTTCACCCCGCTTCCAGATCTTTGCCATTGGGCCTGTGCACTCAGAATAAGACAGGGGAGAGGGAAAGTGAGAAATCAGCCCCACCATGGGGATGGTCACGCCCCAATCCCTTCCCTCTATTTTCTCCTCTAGGGATTCTGGACACAAACATCCAGTATAATTTTCAAGCCACCAATTCCAAGACTCACACCATGGTCAACCATATGAAAATCCAATGCCATAACCACCACACCACCTGTTGGCCCTCATTTTTCTTTTTTTAATGACAATATTCAGTGGTGGCAAAAGAGTGAAAGAATGGGCTTCCTGGATTCTGCTGAGATGAGTATGACTGAATATCAAAAGATATACATTGTGTCTTACTGACACATTAATTCAACAACTACTTCAAGACATTTGCCCTAATTAAACAATTATGGATATGCAGCAAGATCTGGCTATAATGATGTAGTGCTATTTATAGAAATAGGAGGACCAAGTTTACCCATTTGACAATCAGAGTGCATTGATAGCAGAGCATGCTTTGCAACCGCTAAACATGCTATAAAAATTTTTGTTGGCTTTGTAATATATTACTAATTTTGGTTAAGTTTTTTAAAAAAGCAGGTTATAAAATACTATGTAGAATATAATCCTGTTTTCATTACCTATGTGTCTGTGACTATTCATTTTTAAAAACCAAGAAATAGGGAGCAGCTGGTGACATCCTGTTTATGGTGCTGGACTCCCACATGGCTGACCATGGTTCAAGTCCCATACCCAGCAACCTGAAAAGTCCCAGGAGGAGAATGGAGGAGAAGAGATTGCAGCATGGCTATCCCCACTGGGGGGATATTTCTCACTTTCCTCCACTGGGGGGGGGGTGATTTCTCATTTCTTTCTCACTGTATTGCTGTTTCTCTCCAGTGAGTGCACATAGCCTTTGCAAAAACCTAAACACACACACACACACACACACACACACAATGCACAGACATACAAATAAAATGATACAACTTGATCATTTTGACCAAAAATCATTTCATAATTTACATCCATTTGAAAATAGATAGATTTATAACCAGCAATTGGCATAATGGCTATGTCACTGGACTCCCATGTAGTCGACTACAGTTCGAGTCCTGGACCTGATGGCTTAAACTCATGCCGGGCATGTATGCTTGTGTGCCCAAGATCCCAAGAAGAGAATGGAGGATTGCAGCATGGCGATCCCTGCCCCCCGGGGGGATGTGATTTCTGTCTCTCTGTCTCTCTCTGTCTTTCTGGCGAACGCATGTGCCCTATAGCAAAAACCTCTTCGAAAGAAAGAAAGAGAAAAGGGATAAATTGAAATTCTCCCCTTCAATTTTGCCAAGTACACACTGAATCTCTCTTCAAAGCACTGTATAAACTATGGGCAGAAGATGCAAAGAAAAGAAAGTTGTGGAGGTGGATTCCTAAAGTGTTCCAGAAAAGGATAATGCTGATTTTGCAGTCTCAAAATTCACCTGAATTTTGAACATAGCATGGAGAGTGATTTGCTTCACCTTGTAATACCTTAGAACCTCATTACTAAAAATGATGCCACACATTCTCATAGAGCATATACATTGTGAGGTCTCATGGAAAGTATATAGAATTATAACCATCGACTTCGGGAACAGTACTTTATGTCATTTCTGCAAAATGCAATAATGTCCACTTAATTCCCTAGGCTGGCATGGCTCACGCGGCATCATTTATTTAAGGATATCTACATTTTCAAACACTGGTGGGTGAAAAGCAGTGCAATCAATCACTGTGACAGGCTACGTTCCTCTTGAGTTTATCTTCCTGTACATTTTGTGCCAGATTTAGTTTGCAAACCCTCAAACAGGACAAACATGAGTCTTATTTAATCTTCACAAATATAAAATGATGTTGTTAGGCTATCATTTGCCATTCAAGTTCTTATTCACTAATGAAACATTGGTTAAACAACACCCTATCCACCTTATAACTGTTATACTCCCTTGTGTCTGTTGAACCCATAATATATGACCAGTTTAAAAACAGAGGGATATTTTATTCATATCACAATTTGTGTGAAACTTGTCACTGTAGAGGATCTTTTCTCCTCTTCACATGGACAGGTTTATTTATTTTAATTTCCATTAGTGTCCTGCAAGACAAAAATGATAAATGATTCTAAAGCTACAGATTTCACAAGTTAAAGAGCTACAGTGAGTGTGCTCAGCTTATCTCATTTTATCTGAAACACAACCAACCACCACCCTATAAAATATGAAGACCACCTCATCTTGGTTTATGTACTAGAACTCATTTCCAAGGTTACTTCAAGTGTTTAAAGTGAAAAGGCAAATAAATAGGTTAAAAGTAGATAAAATAGGCAAGATAAATGGCAAGTGAAAATCAAGAGGAACAGTTGGCAGGCAGTAGATCCTTCATAATCACACTTTTTCTTACTCCTCTACCTATCAGGATGTCTGGGGGGCCTTTCTGAAGGGAAGAGAGTGAGAAATTATAAAAGCCGAAAGCTCACCAAGGGAAAAGACAGTAAGAGGCTAAGTTTTCATTCCTCATCCTTGGCACGGAGGAAAAACATTTTAGGAATCCCATTTTATTATGAAGTCATATTTTTGTTTAATTTTTTTTTCATTTATTCTGTGAGAAAAAAGGAAAAAGAGAGACCAAGAAGGAGCACCCCAAAAGGGGCCCAATGCCATGATCCACTCCCAGCCTCAGACAGCCCAATCATGGGCACATGTATGCCAGGCATATTCAAGGAGGTCTCTGGACATGAACCCAGAACTTTCCCACATGGATTTTCCTTACAGAGGGTAGCAGTGCACCACTGTCTGTTTCCTGAAGGCATTTTTTTAAATTGTGGTAAAAGAAACATAATATAAAAAGGTATAATTTTAATCATTTTTAAAGTGTACAATTCAGTATCATTAAGTGCATCCACAATTTTGTGTAACTATCTTTACTATGCATTTCCAGAACTTTTTCATTCTCGCATACTGACATTCTTTACCCAGTTAAACAAAAACACCCCATACTCTCCTCCCCCTGTTTCCTAGGAACGTATAATCTACTTTCTAGCTCTAAGAATTTGCCTATTCTAGGTATTTCATGTAAGTGGAATCATGCACGATTTGTCCTTTTCTGTCTGGCTTATTTCACTTAGCAATATATGTTCAAGATCCATCCATGTCATAATCTACATCAGAATTTAATTTCTTTCAGGGCCAGCAAGTGGTGTGGTGGTTAAGTGCACTGGAATTCCCACATGGTCAACCACGGTTTGAGTCCCGGACCTGGCAGCAGCTTTCTTTCTTTCTCTCTCCCTCTCTCTGTCTTTCTCTGGAAAAACTCGTGTGAAAAATAAATAAAATAATTCTTTAAAAATGAATTTAATTTCTTTCTAAAGCTAAATGTGTTCCATTTTAGACAAACACACACACACACACACACACACACACACACACACACATCAAATTTTGTTAATGCATTTACCTGTTGATGGACATTTGGGTTACAATAGTCTTTTGGCTTATAGTGAATAATGCTGTGAAGATCGATATACAAATATCTGCTTCGCTCTCAGTTTTAAACTCTTTGGAGTCTATGTGTCCAAGTGGAATTTGTAGATGATACATTATCCTGAGTTCAACTTTGTGAGGAACTGTCAAACTGGTTTCCAAAGCAACTGCTAAAAGTTCGGGATGAAATATGGCTGAGCATCTCTCAAGAACTTCTTGGTTTCTGGCTCCCTGATGCCCCCAATTCTGCTCCATTGGACTCATTTGACAGCAGATTACTCCCCACCCTCCTTCCTGCAGCTATCTGGGACCTAGAATATAGATCATAAACCCCAGGACTCTAAAGAGGGAACATTCATGATCAACTTCAGTTTTGCTGCCAATACCTTTGGCCTAGAGTTACCTTAGCAAGAGCTTCTGACACTTTGAATTATCTAAAGTCTCTGTCAGATTCCCTAGTCTCATACATGTTTCATTTTTATACTCCTTAACCTCCATCTTAGGTCGGATGCTTTCAGAAACAGTAAGTAAATGTTCTGGGTGCGGGCAATGAGAGAAGGAAGCTAATACACAGTATATTATTGATTAGACGTCTAGGGAGGGCAACTGTGGCTCAATCCCTCTGGGGATTTCTGGGAGACTGTGTAGGACATGTTTTGAAATTTTACTGGGGTAACTAAGGGGACAGTTAAGCTGGGGTCATTATTCTCCAGTTCAAGAAAGTCACTGGTTGAACACTGCTTTGACGAATATTAATTCCCTAAACCTTTCAAGTTGCCTTGCACGTCGGAGTGTTCTGGAGTTCTAGAAGAGCTTTTAAGCATGGACATGCGGGTATTTCCAATCAGAAGTCTGATGGTGCACACTGAAAAGTCCAAGACATATAATACTGATGGCCCCATTACCATTTCTTTACACAGTCATTCAACAAACATTTATCTAGTGCTTATCATGTATCAAACATTTTTTAAGGGGCTGGGAATTAAAAATCAAATAAGACTCTTTGTCAGATGTATGCTTTCTCCATTTTTTGTGCTTGTGATCCCGGTTATTTATTCTTTTGCTTCATTCATTTGCAGTAACTTTGGAAATAGCTTATAGTACATACACCACAACGGGGTGGTGCCCTTCATATCTAACGTGGGAAAGTGATGGTTTGTGCTTTTGATAAAGTAATTGAGAAAAGCAAAGTATCTCCACTATAACTTCCTGACTCGTGAAATTTCTTTACTCAAGAAGTTTATGATATACTAGACCAGTGGTTTTCAAGTGTGATCCCCAAACTAGCAGTCTGTTTCATCCTAGAACTTAGAAAGGAAAATTCTAAGACCATCTGAATCAGAAACTATAGGGATGGAATCCAGAAGTCTGCGTTTTTAACTAGACCCCCCCCCAAAACCAGGTCATTCATTTCACAATAAAATATAAAAATAACTCTGCCAGGAAAACTGGCCAATATGCATCTTGAAGCATTGTGGAAATATAAAAATTTCAATTAAAATGAGAGTTTATGAAGAGACTCTTAGAGGTGGAGAGACCTCTTCTAAGTCCTGGGGATTAGTATATAAAGATGGACAATAAAGAAGTGTAGGGGTGAGTTATGAGACTTAGATCACAGGCTTTCTATTTCTAAGCCTTCTGGAATCTGGCACTCAAAATTTCCTGGACCTAAGAAGCAGTTTTCCTCCTGTGCTCTACTGCCTTATGTAAACTTACATTCTCTGCCCCATGAGCCAATAGGCCAACACTGCCCAACTGAAGTCCAAGTCTTGATTTCTCAGCTATTTCTCCTTTCACCATTAAAGTCTCTATATAAGATGAACTGAATTAAGTAGAAGGTCACTGTCACATTTTGAAGCTCCCCAGAGAAATGACTTTGGCATTTATCTCTCATCCTTGCCCATTTCTCCATCTTATTACTTGCCATCCTCCTAAGTACTCATAAAATGATGATCCTCCCTCCTCTTTCCAGCCTCCATGTGTTGATAGGTCATTGGTTTAGACTAGACTGGCCACCTTCAGCAATTATCAGATGAGGAACTCATATCCATTCTCCCCATCTCAGTGTGGATATGGACTCATCTACAAGGCCTTCCCTTGACTTCCCCAAGGAAATAGAAGTTTCATTTTATGCACTATCCAACAAACTATATAAATCTCTGTTAAAGCAATTAGCCCAAACTACTGGTTCATCTGTCTCAATCAGAGTGGGAGATCTCACAGCATTGATCATGTTCTACTTACTATTTAAACCTTCCATGCTTTGTGGTGACATTCAGTAGATGCTTGATAATAAAAATAATGTTTATCCAATGCATATAATATGCCAGGCCTTGTTGTCAATAGTTGGCTTAGACTTTGTTAATTCAATAGGTTTTAGTGTTTAATTTCAGTAGTGATCTTCACCAATAGAGGCAAGAGAGTCTCCACTGTGGGCATTTCAATTTAGAAGACTCGGCTCATGACCTCTTGTAACTGTTTCCTTCCTCCCACAGTGAAGTATACTTAGGGTCGAAGGATCTTGTCTATATAGAACCCATGTATACTCTTAGATCCACCATCTGGGATTTTCAGGACTTCTCTTGAAGCTACTTTCAAGGCCCTCCCAGGCATCTTCCATTAGTCTTTCTTCCAAGGACAGTCCACACCTTAGTTACACATACTCTAGGCTTGAGGACTAGCCTCAGCCTGCCTTTTGCTGAGATGTGGACACAGCTTAGATATAGGGTCTGGGGCATTCACTTAGGGCCTGGGAGGCCCTTATATTGTGCAAAAAGGGTGGGCTTGGAAAAAAAGGTAGAACAACCTAGCATCTTCCATTTCTCCCCATGCTATCACATTCTAACTGGGAATGCTACGGAGTCTGAGAATTCTAAATTTAAAAACAGACCTCTATACTTTGAAGGTATGTGGGAACCAGCAGTTAGCGTTATGGCTATGTCGCTGGACTCCCACGTAGTTGACCGCGGTTCGTGTCCTGGACCCGGTGGCTTAAAACTCACGCCAGGCGCGTGTGCGTGCGTGCCCAAGATCCCGAGAGGAGAATGGAGGAGAAGGGATTGCAGCGTGATCATCCCCCCTGGGGGGTGATTTCTCGCTTTCTGTCTCTATGTCTCTCTCTGTCTGTCTGGCGAGCGCACGCGCCCTACAGTGAAAATCTCTCCCAAAAAAAAAAAAAAAAAGGTATGTTTTTCAAGGTAGACTGACAGTAGATAGTTTTTTCACCAGCTTCTTAGGGTTGATTGATTGGTTATTTATTTATAGTTTTCTATTATTTATTTATTTATTTATTTATTTTTTTTTGGTCATAGGCCACATGTGCTTTCTGGAGAAAGACAGAGAGAAGGAAAGTGAGAAGTCATCCTCCAGGGGATGGCCACACAGCAATCCCTTCTCAATTATCCTCTCAGGACTTTGGACACACACACTCATGCACCCAGTATGATTTTTCAACTGCCAGGTCCAGGGCTTGAACTATGGTCAGCCATGTGAAAATTTAGCACCAGAACCCCCACACCACCTGCTGGCTATGGGTAATTATAATTTTAGAGAGTATGCAGGTGTCAATTCATACTCTTTACCCTGGAACCCACAAATTTTATGGGTAGGCCTATTTACTCTCATAACATTTTTTTAAATAGCTATTATTGCCATCACTTGAATTTTATGACTGAGTTAATAAAGGCAAAAAGAGGGTAAGTGTCTTGTCCACACAGCTGAGAAGTAGGAGAGCTGTGATTCAGTCACTTGTCCTCAGAACCCATACTCGTATTGCCCCAGTTTTTCATGCATGGTGACTATTTTTCTGAATTAGGGGAGAGCCCAAAGTCACAAACACCAAAATCACATCTGAGAGGGATTAGGCTCTATACAAGATCAGAGTTAAAGCAATGGAAATTAGCAACTAAGGCAAGAAGTAGACATACAACAAGAAAAAGAGGTAGGCCAAGGACAAAATGGAATAATAGATGAAAACATTTTCTTTTCCTAAGAAGCATTTTTAACTTAATTAAAAATAGAAAAATGAAAAAAAAAAAAAAAACCATGTTTTTTCTTTAATTTCTCTGAATCACATCTGAGAGGGATTAGGCTCTATACAAGATCAGAGTTAAAGCAATGGAAATTAGCAACTAAGGCAAGAAGTAGACATACAACAAGAAAAAGAGGTAGGCCAAGGACAAAATGGAATAATAGATGAAAACATTTTCTTTTCCTAAGAAGCATTTTTAACTTAATTAAAAATAGAAAAATGAAAAAAAAAAAAAAACCATGTTTTCTCTTGAATCTCTCTGAGCTCTCCCATCCCTGCCATCCTTGTCCCGACATTTCTGAATCTGCCAAACAGTATAAATCACTGTGCAAACAAAAATCACTAGGGTTGCCAGGTGTTCAATTTTCAACCAGACAGTTTGTTATTTGAACTCTCTGCCTGGGAAACAAATAGAAAAATATCAGTGATTTTTAATTAAGTTTTGTTATTATCATGTAAAGATGAGCTTGTAGGAGATCATGCTCACTGGCTCTCTAGGCTGCACTTTACTCAGCCTGTTTTCACTTGGACATCAAGCCTCTTTGTAGGCCAAGCTGTCTCTTAACTGAGTATTCTAGAAAGATGATGAGCTTGGCTCTAAACTCATATTGGCATATTGGTCAGGCCCCAAGCAATTGTGTTAGATTATATGTCCTTTTCATATTTTATTTTATTGATATCTCTAAAGCTCCTGCAGCAACTGGCAGAGTTTTCTGAGCATATTTTTAAAAAATAATAATAAAATAAATACTCAGAAGTACTTTGGAGACAAATGTGTCATTGATTAAGAATCATATGAGTTGAGTATGTCCATAAGTCTAATTATGGCCATTGATGAGATGAAACTAATAAAAAAAATTGTTTTTATATCATTTACAAACACACGAAATTATTCTCAAGTAAAATTCTTCTTGGTTCTCAATTTAATTTGCCTCCAATAACATAATTCTGGCCATTATGTAAATATTTTAAATTGGTATGGGAATCTATGATAAGAGAATAGCTAGAGAATAAGTGGTAGTTATCTATGGTATACATAGACTTTCTAAACTGATGAAAAGTAAAAGAGTTTTATGAATATTGGAAAATAAAAGAATCATGTCTCCTTAAAGAACTTTGCTTAATCTTAAGCAACAATAAATGGATTTATTTACCACTAGATGTTCAAGAATCTTTAATGAGTCAATGTACTTTCAGAAGATAAAAATTAAGGCCAGCGCACTAATTAATAGAAGTCTGTTTGTCTACCCCATGGAACTCTGGAGTTATAAATCGCTTGTCAGTTGGATAATAGTATTTTATTTTTCCCAAAGGGAGAGATTTCCGCTATAGTGTTCATGTGCTCGCCAGAGAGAGAGAGAAACAGAAAGCGAGAAATTACTCCCTGGGATGGGGGGAGATGTTCATCCTGCAATCGCTTCTCCTCTATTTTCCTCTCAAGATTTGGGTCACACATGCACATGTGCCTGGAGCGAGTTTTAAGCTGACAGGTCTGGGACTTGAACTGCAGTCAGCCACATCAGAGTCCAGCTACATAATCTTTAGGCCATCTGCTGGTCCTGAGTAATAGCATTTTAGTTGCATATTTCTCTTGTGAGACTTAATTCCTTATAAAAAGAGGAACATACAGAGAACATTTTAAAAATCATAATACATATTTGCACCACAGAATTTATCTGTAAGACTGGACCATCACAGAATTAACAGGGACACACACACACACACACACACACACACACACACACAGACCTATGTGTACATACAACAAAAAGTTTTAAACTGGTATTTAATGAAAATCTTAAAATTGACTTTTGATATTCTATAAGAGAGAATAATATGTAAAACTTTCATCGTGAAAATAAATACTATTCCTATTGTGAAAAAAATACATACTTCATCTAGTTATATTTTTGTTGAAAGCCCAAAGTGTATAAACAAAAAAGTCACAATTCTGGGAGAATTGTCACTCTTGAAAACTCAGGATATGGTATTCTGAGTATTTTGTGTTTAGTTAATGTAAGAAATTTGACAACGATCCAAATTCAAACATGTATGCTTTCCTCTTTGGGGGAAATAAGAACTCCCTGTAAATTCTGTTTACAAGAAAGATGGTATCTTAGACAGAGGCTCATTACCCTGGAGGGAAAAGCAAGCCCTAGATGGGTAGAAAGAGTTTTTCAAGAAATACCAACAGCACTAAATCTGTTGATGATGTGTATAGTATTCTCAGCTGGGCTGGACTTAGGTGTATATCATTCTGGGTTGAGTCTCTTTATAATCTAAATGATGTATAGTGATTGAATGTACAAATAATAATTTTTTTAAAAGGTTTCAATATTCTGCTTCAGTTCTTAACCAAAGAATGGAAAAAACTTTGGTGTGTCAATTTTAATTTGTGGAAACCACAGAATAAAGAAATCAACTTTGCATTATTCCTTTACCTAGAGGAAAATACAATTTTTGACCATTAAAATTGTATTTTAAGAATATATAAGAATAAAATGCAATGGAGACAATTACCAAAAAACAAAAATTCCCATGTATGACTTAACAAATTTTAATGCCAAGAGAAATCTTAAACATCACTCCAAAAATAAAACAAATTAATTTAGATTTAGTGGTGGCTCTAAAAATACATGATAAATTTTTTCTTCATCCCCTTCAGTTTCTCCTCTTTTTTCTCCTCCTCCTTGTCCTTCTTGTTCAAGTTCACAATTTTAAAGCTTCTCAGTTCTTTCCTACAAACAAGTAAGTATAAAACAGCAACCTCTGCACTGGCTCTGTAGTATAGTAGTTAAGTTCTGTGCAGAAAAAAACAGATCCCACAAGGCCAACCAGGGCTGGAGTCCTGGTTGCACCTGTGTGTCCAGGATCCTGTTGGGATGAAGAATTGGAGGTAAAAAAGATTGTGGCATGATAAAAATCATGCCTTATTGAGGGATGGTTTCTCTCTCTCTCTCTCTCTCTTTCTCTCGTATGACTTAACAAATTTTAATGCCAAGAGAAATCTTAAACATCACTCCAAAAATAAAACAAATTAATTTAGATTTAGTGGTGGCTCTAAAAATACATGATAAATTTTTTCTTCATCCCCTTCAGTTTCTCCTCTTTTTTCTCCTCCTCCTTGTCCTTCTTGTTCAAGTTCACAATTTTAAAGCTTCTCAGTTCTTTCCTACAAACAAGTAAGTATAAAACAGCAACCTCTGCACTGGCTCTGTAGTATAGTAGTTAAGTTCTGTGCAGAAAAAAACAGATCCCACAAGGCCAACCAGGGCTGGAGTCCTGGTTGCACCTGTGTGTCCAGGATCCTGTTGGGATGAAGAATTGGAGGTAAAAAAGATTGTGGCATGATAAAAATCATGCCTTATTGAGGGATGGTTTCTCTCTCTCTCTCTCTCTCTTTCTCTCTTTCTCTCTCATACATGCATCCTCTGGCATGCATGCATAAATCAATACAAAGGAGGAGGAGAAAGAGGAGAAAAAGGAGAAGGGAAAGAAGGAGAAGAAAATAAAAACTAGAAATTTTAAAGAGAAATGTTAAGAATTAAATGATAAATCATACCTTTTTTAAAATTTCTGGGATATGGTATACTTTCAATAAATCTTACTTGCTGTTAAACTTAGCTCTTCACAGTTTCTGTTCTTTGTAACAGAACATTGTAGAACAGGGGAGGATAAATCTAACAAAATGTTAACAAGTATAGAAGTGATCACTATTGAGGGTGTATGAGGTACCAGATACCAAGCTAGGCAGCTTACGTGCTTCATTAATCACTCCAACAATTCTAGGCTGCATGCAGGATTGTGACCAGTTACACTTACTGAACACTCACATGTTAAATCAGGTAACTGTCACACTAGCCTTCCAAGGTGGTAGCACAGTTATTCTCCACTTGATAGAAGATATTACCAATAGCTTCACGAGTGCTCAGGCTGAAACTGTGTTATGGATGTCCAATTTAGATATTAAAGATGAATGAAAATGCCATATCAATACAAGATTTTAAATTCGTCTTCTTAAAGTGTATAGACTACTATGTTTCAAATAGTCTCTCTTGAGTAAAAGTCTATATAATAAGGCCTGTTTAACTTTACTGAAATGGGATCATAGTCAACCTCTGATAAGAACATCAAAAGATACAACTGGCAGAAACTAATAGAAATCCTAGAAGCTTTTCTGCCATTAGATACTCAGACTGTGAGTTGATACTTAATGTGCAGTTGTCTATATCAGTAGGAACCCTGCAATTAGAAGATGATTAGCTAAAATATTTGTCAGGTTTATGAAACACAGAGATAAAAACCAATGTTGTATACAGCAACACCTACTTAATAACTGTTTCATGATTGCTAAGGTTCTCTATATTTAACATAATTCTTTAGTGATAAATAAAATAAAAATCATAAAAACATTATTGGAATAATTTAGAATGGATCATATAATATATGATAGTTATTCCCAATAATTTTGCTTGTATGCATGTACATTAGCAGATTTATAGGTATATGTATACACACACACACACACACACACATAATTAGTAGTCTATTTTTAGAACAGTTTTCTGGTTTAGAGAAAATTGAGTGGAAGTATAGAATTTCCACAGTTTCTTCACCCTTCAGTTTCCCCTATTATTAACACCTTCCACTGTTACAGGACATTAGTTATAATTAATATTCATTATTATTAACTAAAGTATTTAAAGTAGAATTCACTCTTCCTGTCATAGTTTTATCAATTTTGACAAATGCTTCATGTCATGCACCCACAATTATGGTGCCTCACAGAACAAACAGTTCAACTGCCCTAGTCTGGGTGCTCCATCCCTTTTGCCCAATCCTGCCAACTCCTGATCTTCATACTATCTCTATAGATTCTTCCTTTCCAGAATGTCATATAGTTGAAATTTTACAATAAGTAGCCTTTTCAGACTGGTTTCTTTCATTTAGTCATATGGTGAGTCTTCTTTTGACTTTGGGTTTACTTAAAATATGGAGTCAAGGAAATAATATTATAGAATGGGGCAGTTTTTTCAAAGTTCACATGAATTTTTCAGATAGCTCTTAAAAGAAATTTCTGTGGGATATAGCTTTAAAATTCCTCTCTCTCCTAGAACCCCAAGCAGTATATCTAAACTTCTTTCCCTTGATGAATATTTTTAATAAATTCTCCCTTCAGATGGATGGCCTCTTAGGACCAGTCAAATGGCTAGTGGTTAAGGGAGCCAGGTCTACATGGCCAACTTTGTGATTTAAATCCTCGCCCTTGCAGCTTGAAAAATATGCTAGATACATGCACATGCATGCCCCAAATCCCAACAGGTTGGAGACATGGAGGAGAGGGGATTATGGTGTGACCATGTCCCATAATGCCATGCTTTCTCCTTCTCTCTGTTACTCTCTGGCAAGCAAACACACATTCCAACAATTCAGGAAGAAAAGATGACCATTTAGGTGAAGACTTGGAAAATGGAGAGTGAATCTTTCCTACATTCCAGAGATTATAAATACAACTGCATCCTGCAGGTCAAATCCAGCCTGTCTTCTATTTTAGCATGGCCCATGAGCTTAAAATGGTCCTTAATGAAGAACTTACAATCAATTTGATGATAGAAAGCACTAGAAATCACTAACTTTGAACTACAACCATGTACAATGTTACTTGCTCAAAAATAATTCCGTCCTTCTCATTAGTAGAATGAACTTTCTTCTTTTTAAATTTTTAAATTTTTTTAGATTTTTGTCATAAGGCACATTTGCTTGCTGGAGAGAGACATAAAGGGAAAACAAGAAATTAACCCCCATTGGGGATGGTCATGCCATAATCCCCTCTGCTCCATGTCTCCCTCCTTTCAGGATTTTGGGCATGCATGCACATACACCTGGCCTGTTTCCCAAGTGCCAAGTCTGGGACTCAAACTGCACTGTCAGCCAAATGGGATCCAGCCACCGTGTTAACCACTAGGCCACTAGCTGTCCTCATAATTAATATTTAAAAATATTGTAGTAAGTTATTAATATTATATCTTTTATTTCATCAATAAAAAACTTTGTGAAAATTCATTACCTTGCTTATTATATTAAGTACTATACAATATCTTCAATTTGCCTCTTAGCCCACAAAGCTTGAAATGCTTATTCTCTCGTCCTTTATAGAAAATGTTTGTTGATCCTGCTCTAAGACATTCAAATGATCTTTAAGTGTTTTCTTTCTCTCTCTTACTTGTTTTAATATATGTCTCTCATTTTTGGAGATATCTATATTTAAGAAAACACTTGTTAGTATGGAGTATAAAAGAAGGGAAATTTTGAAGTCTAAACATGGGCATTAAAAAAAGGAAAGCTGCTGGAGCCAGCAGAAACAGTGGTTATGTTGCTGGATTCCTACATGGGTGACCATGGTTCAAGTCCCAAACCTGGTAGCTTGAAAATCACTCTGGAAGCGTGTGAATGCATGCCTAAGATCCCAGGGAGAGGATGGAGAAGAAGGGACTGTGGTGTGGCCATCACCCTGGGGAGTGATTTCTCACTTTCCCTCTCACTGTCTCTGTCTTTCTCTCACTCCCACAAGCACACACATCCTACAGGAAAAACCTCTAAAAGAATGAGTATGGACTGAGCTGTGGTGGCACAGGCAGTGGAGCCCTGCTGTGTGATGCTGAAACCATGTAGGACGACCCAGGGTTTGAACTCTCACCAACCTGAACATGCCATGCACACCCATACCTTGATACTGGCTGTTGTTGTGCTCAGGAAGGGGGCTGTGGGATGGTGGGACCCTGTCAGTGTTCATTTCTTTCTTGCTCACTCAAAAAATAAAGAAATATTTAAAATTTTTTAAAAAAATAGAAATGTTCTGGAAAGAGAGCCACCGTAAGAGGCAATATCTGAACTTTTCCAAGTTGTGGTAAATATGAAAGCTCCTATTTACTACTCTTTGTTATCATCTCTTTGTTGCCCCTATTGTCAGCAATGGTGTAGGGGAAACTGGCTTTGAAGACAGACAAACTTGTCAGCTTTCGGACTATCAGAAATTGCTTATCTTGTTTGCATATGGAATTTTTGTTTTGTCTCATTATGGGTTTTAATTCTTTAAAAGGGTTTGTTTCAATGATTAAATGATTCACAGTTTTCATTACATACAACAAAAGCTCATAGCTTTGTAGAGTTGTAATGTCTTAGGTCCTAGTAGAAACCCAATCAATTCTTTCCTTTTTTTTTTTTTTTTGAGAGGTTTTTGCTATAGGGTGCATGTGCTCACCAGAAAGAGAGACAGAAAGCAAGAAATCACCCCCCAGGGGGGATGGCCATGCAGCAATCCCTTCTTGTCCATTCTCCTCTTGGGATCTTGGGCACACACACACACACACACACACACACACACACACGACACCCGGCGTGAGTTTAAGCCACCGGGTCTGGGACTCGAACTCCGGTCGACTACATGGGAGTCTAGCAACACAGCCATTATGCTAACTGCTGGTCCCTTTCCATTTTTTCTACCTTCTATCCATCCATGAGAAGTATGTGAGTGTGAGTGTGTGTGTCTGTGCTTCTGTTGTGTTTATGTTAAGAGGCAAGAAGGTTGGGGCAGTAATTAAGGTGACACAGTAATTAAGGCGCTAGATTCACACATGGCTGACCGTGGTTCAGGTCCCAGACCCCAGAAGTTTGAAACTCATGCCAGGTACATATGCATGTGTGCCCAAAATCCCAAAAGAAGAATGGAAGATAAGGGGCTACAGTGTGGTCATCCCCTCTATGGGGTGGTTTCTCACCTTCCTCTCACTGTCTCTCTCTGTCTCTCCAACGAGCACATGTACATTACGGCAAAATCCTTTAAAAAAAAAATGTAAAGAAAAAAAAGACAGAAAGGAGAACTGGAAATGACAGTAGTCAGTGTGTCTTCAGACCTAGAAGAGAGCAAACCCAGTAAGGTATGTGTTGTAGCAGCTTAGAACAGAGAAAGAAAGGGAGCAGTCCAGGATACCTACAAGAAAGAGCTCCCAAGGATCATCTGACCTGAAATTGATGCACCGCACTCTGCATCCTCCACCCTTTTCTTCCATACACTTCCTAATGCTATAGGATTCAGTAAACAGCTATTTTGTGGATCTCTTTAATCTCTTTTGCAAGTACAATACCAAGATTAATCGCATGCCAGCTAGCTTCAGGGGAAAGACCTAAAGAACAGAGCTGAAAAGTAACTATTCATTTATTTTCAAATAAAGTCTATTTTCAATATGACAGCAGTTAGCATGGTTCAGGTCAGTAAGAGAATTCTAATTTTCAGGATTCTTACTAGTATATAATATTATGTGTGTGTGTGTGTGTGTGTGTGTGTGTATTTTTTTTCTCATGATGGCTAAAATACTTTGTATCTCTTCAGGAAGTATTTGATATAGGATCTTATTCATTAACACCCAAGAAATGAACTGCCCTGGTTTTCCAGAAACAAAAGTCTGTGACCTTTCATTCTTGCAGACTTCCTTTCTGAGTTTTCTCCAGAAAGATCCACACCTTGACTAAGGCAGAAAATTCAATGTACTTAGAGTAGAAAAATGAAAAGGCTGAGTCAGGGTTTGCTTCGCCAAGTAGAATATGCTTCCAAGAAGTTTCCGTTTTCTAAACCTTGTACTCAGAGCCCTTTATGTCTGCTTTATGATCTTGGCTCCCTTCAACCCAACATAGGCCTATTCAAGGATACCCAAGAAAAGAGAAATGTGCTTATGTAACTATCTTGTTACTAATACATAGGTTTTCCTATAATCATTTTGTTTTACTTTTTGCTATATCTCTAACAAGAAATTCATTGATAGAACAGAATTGGTTCAATGAGAGGCTGACTTGCTTCATGAGTGTCTGTTCCTGAATCTCTGTTTTAAAAGCTTGAAGAAGGTTGTAGTGCACCACTTAGGAGAAACCAGATCCCATAGGCAACTAGGTTCAAATCCTTAGTCTGGTCAGCCTGAAACAAAGAAAGACATGTGAACAAATGCCTAGAATCTGATGTGCTGGAGAACTAGAGGAAGGGAATCATGACATGACCAGACCTTGTGCATGTGTGTGTGTGTGTGTGAGGGGTGTTATTTCTCTTTTTCTCACACATTTGCACAAATACTCTGTCATGAATAAAGTAGGAAAACATTTGAAAATACCTAGAACTCAACAACTACTTCATATCTTCTTTGGCAATTTTAAGCAACCTGACCTTCTTCCAGGTTTTGAGGAATAAACTTGTCATTAAATACATTGACTTTCACAATTAAGAGTGTTAGAATGTAAAGAATTGGAAAGGAAATCATATTACATGCTCTTAATTGATGGGAAAATTATGTTATGTGGGCTCTACCAAAAAATGGAAAATTTTTAAAAAAATAGAGAAAGAAAATTAAGAACTAGACTTTTGGGACACCAAAAATTATTAGAGCATTTTTTTAAAGGTTTGTGCCATAGGGCACTTATGCTCACTAGTGAGAGACAGAGAGATACAGAGATAAAGTGAGATATCATCTCCTGGAGCCATGGGTGATGATCACATCACAATTCCTTCTCCATCATTCTCCTCTTGGGATTTTTGGCATGCATGCATATAAATCTTAGAGTGATTTTCAAGCTGCTGGATCTGGGACTTGAACCATGGTCAGCCATATGGGAGTCCAGTACCTTAACTACCACACATCCTATTGGCCCCAAGTGCAGCCTTAATCACTAATAACTTCAGAAGTATAAAAGGTAAAAACATAAAAATTGAAAATAGAGAGTTCAGTTAGATAAGTTTCTTTTATATTTGCTGTGTTTTATAACTCTTGAATAATAGATTTGTGATTTAAATTTTTGGTAGCAGTCCTTCTGAAAAAGCCAAATGTTGAATGAAACAAAATAAGTTAAAATTTAAAAATTCCAAAGCTAAATTAATGTAAAAGAAGTTTGCATAAATTTGGAAATTCATGTATAGTTTGTTCATAACTGTTTTCCGTGATTTTTTCTATAAACATTTTGAATACCCCATCTTTGTATTTCCTTAAGTTTGTCGTATTATGCTTCTGGAATTATTACAGCTTGAAATTGTACTAAGATTTTTCGGATATCCGTACTCATTCTAAAAAAGATTTGGGAATGCCTCAACAAGCCATATGCTGCTATGCAATGGGACTTAAAAATGAATGGGAGTTGGTCTTCTTTTTGCAGAAACAGAAATCACCAGAAATGATTACAACAGACCACAATGAATGTTGGATTTGTGTAAGGTAGATTCTCATCAAAGAACCAGCTTATAGACTACATAAACTTCACATATGTTATGAAATATATAAAATTATGTTTTATGATAGAATTAGGCTTTGGTTTGGTAAATCTGCAATGAATGACGTAACGGCATTGAGATAGCTTAGACTTCTGTTTGCTGTAACCATTTACATGCAATGATCTTTAAGGTGCCATACGGAATTGTATGCATATGTACTGCACACATACTTACACTCAAGCACAATTGCTTAATTAAAGGATTGCCTCCTTAAAGCTTAATTATTATTTTAGCACGGCAGTAAAGAAAGAAGCAGGCAAACCACAGACGTAATACAAGGCCACTGCCATGATTTTAAGGGCATCCTTTCAACCCATTATTAACTCTGAGCCCTGGTGATCATTTACTCTGGCTTCAAGTTATTAAAAGCATCTCTGACATATAGTGCACATGATGTTTGTTTTTAATCATTGCCTCTAATAGATTTCGCATGGGGAAAATGTTAGCAAATATTTTATAGACTATAAAAAATCTTGATAGTTGGATAAATGCTCGTGTGCTGCAATTTCCTGCTCATCCTTAGAAAAGCAGGGCTTTAAAGGCAATATTTTAATTTCCTGAGATTTCTTTCAGTGCTCTACATTTGAAATGGGCTGGGAAATGCCACTTGTGATAACATTTTAATTTCAAACTTGGTACGAGTTATATCATTATAAAAATACCTAAAATAAACTTTCTTAAATGATGTCTCATTCAACTGGGGTGGGGGTGGGGGAAGACTAGATGGTAGTTTAAACCTCAAGCATCACTTAAAGGTTTTTTTTTTTTATTTTGCCAGAGGGTATGTATACTCAGTAGAGAGAAAGAGAGAGAGAGGAGAAGGAGGAAAGAGAGAGAGAGAAAGAAAGAAAGAAAGCATCCTCTATGGGGCATGGCCATGGCCAAAATTCCTTCTCCTCCATCTTTCCTTCCTTTTGGGATTTTGGACACACACCCCATGTGTTTTTCAAGTCACCAGGTCGGGGACTTGAACTATGTGGTAAATCATGTGGGATCCAGCTGCTTTAACCACTATGCCACCAACCAGCCCAATTAAGTGGTATTTGATGTTCACAGGAGAGCTATGACATTATGATTGTGCCAGCATAAAAACCAAAACAGCTGGTCAGATTCTTGAATAAAGTACACACTGAATGTTGGCTGGCCTGTGGGAAAGGGGCATGGTCAAGGTTTTCATTGGTGGTTGGATTCTGATCTAGAGTCAGCAACAATGTGATGATTTGCACTATCTTCCTGTGTCATGCTGCAGATTATTGTAAATGTTTGCTCAGAGTGATCATCCTTCACTTAAGTTCCACCTCTAGGAAAAAACACCAACTACTTAGCTTTGGGTTGAAAGCTGGACTCCCAGAGAGCAGGTTAGCATACAGAAGCTTTATTAGCAAGAGCTCTTAGGATCCAGAAGGATCTTCTGTTCCTTCCATCAGGCAAAGAGAGCTGCAATGCAGCCCCAAAGGAAGTCCCAGCAGACCCTGTAAGGATCTCTGAAGATGTGTTGACCTTCCAGAGCTCTCCTGAGTTGCAGCAGAAAGCACAGGCCTTTATACCTGTATTTCAATTAGTTATTAGATGTGAGTCACCCCAGAAAGGTGGCATGATCTTGGGCAAGATAGCTCTCTTTAATGAGGCAATCCCCAAAGGGAGCTAATAGCTGAGGACTGTCTACCAACTTCACTCCCAGTAGCTGGAGAAATATGTCCTGTATACCTTTGTTCCCTATTGGGGAATCTGGGTCATTCTTCACAATATCCACCATCCCTAATAAGCGAGGCTACGCTGACCACAAAATGTACTTTTGTTCATATCTTCAATTAGTCCTGTTTATGAATTCTCCTCTCTAACTAGAAAACAAAGAAGAATCTCCCTCATTTCCAAAATTAGGTCTATGCAAGAGTTTCAGGGGTTTCTGGTGAGCTGAGTCAAATCAGGTACCATATCTGACCCAATCAGTATTCATAATATAATGCAATGCTCTCATTGACCAGTCCTGGATAACATTCCCAGTACAAAAGAATGTTCTGCTCCAAGAGTAGTATGAACGGACACTGGTCAGCCAAAAAACCATGTATGCCCACCTACCACTATGATAAATTCTTCTTCCTCTTTTCTCATTGCTTACACCCTTTCCCCTCTCTGGAGGGCTGTTTGTATTCCTCCTAGGTCCTGATACATGGCAGGCACTTAAATCATATCTGCTCAGAATCTGCTCAAACTTGCAGGCACACAGCCCTCCAAGGCATCATGGCCATAGTGCACAGAAAACTCACCTAGGAGCTGCATTCAAACTGCAGTTGTGCTGCTCAGGCTGGTCAGCTGAGCTCCCAGGCAGCTCTGGGGGGAACAGTGACCGGCTGCCAGCAGCTGTGCAGACAACTGGAGACTAGGAAATGGGGTAGAGGGAGTGGAGGCAAGGCAGGTGGTGGCTTTTATCTCCTCCACGCCTGGCAGAGCCCATTACCAACTGGCTCAATATGACAGCGCTAACTCTGCTTTCCTATTCAGAAGGGAAAAGAAAAATCAACGGGGTAAAAAAACTTCAGCACTGGCAGTATCAAATTAAAACGATTTACTCCTTTCTACTAGCTCCAATTGCTATCAGAACTACTGAGCTGTTGACATAGGGGCTCTGTGGCTTTCCAGAGCACCTTATTATTTTCATGCTTGGACCCCCAAATTATGTTGAAGGTGTTTATTTTTGTTCTAGGTAATTTGCTTAGATGAGCTGTTTACTGTAGCTTGGAGCCCAGTTGTTCATTTACTCATAGATACTCTTTAAAACAAACAGCCACAATGTAGACTATAGTTATTTAGTTTAGAGAAGGAAAAATCTGGCTGATTCAATATAGGACTTCATTGATCTTACTTTTTTTTTTTTTTTTTTTTTGAGAGGTTTTTGGTGTAGGGTACGTGGTGCACTCACCAGAAAGACAGAGAGAGACAGAGACAGAAAGTGAGAAATCACCCCCTGAGAAGATGGCCACGCCACAATCCTTTCTCTTCCATTCTCCTCTTGGGAACTTGGGCACGCATGCATACATGCCCAGCGTAAGTTTAAGCCTCCGGGTCCGGGACTGGAACCACCGTCAACTACATGGGAGTCAAGCAACATAGAAAAAAACCTGTTGTCCTCCTTTTATTTTTTTTTTTTTTTTTTTTTTTTTTTGAGAGAGAGATTTTCGCTATAGGGCGCAGGCGCTCGCCAGACAGAGAGAGACATTGGAGACAGAAAGCGAGAAATCATCCCCCAGGGAGGATGGCCACGCCACAATCCCTTCTCCATTCTCCTCTCGGGATCTTGGGCACGCACGCACACACGCCCAGTGTGAGTTTTAAGCCACTGGGTCCAGGATGCGAACTGCAGTCGACTACGTGAGAGTCCAGCGACATAGCCATTACACTAACTGCTGGTTCCCTTACTTTTTAAAATTATTATTTATTAGTTGTCAGATGTTCATAATGGTTTGCCTTAGTTGATGCTTCCCCTTGCTTAGTTCCTACCTCTTAATTAAGAATTAGTGACAAAATATATTGAAATTAGTCAAGTTATTGTGTGAATTTGTGTAGTTCATTTAACTGCAAGTAAAATTTCTCCAACTCAAACTCACGAAAATAATAAAAAGGAATTTATTATTTCACATAACTGAAATACCCAGAGGTAGAAGGGGCTACATGTTACAGTGAAAAAACCCTGTTTTCTCTCTTGCTCTTCTGCTTTAACTACTTTATGCTACTGTTAGTGTCTGTCGGATAATGCAACTTCCAACAGCATACAGGGTGCTACGCGTCTTAATTCATAACCACTTGTAGAGGCTAGAATCTGTAAAGGTCACAAAAAATCTTGAGGTTCTCTTGTTTAAAACATGTGATGGGGACCAGCAGTTGGCGTAATGGCTATGTCACTGGACTCCCAGGTAGTTAACACAGTTGGAGTCCTGGACCTGGTGGCTTAAACTCACATCGGGCATGTGCGCGTGCATACCCAAGATCCCAAGAGGAGAATGGGGGAGGAGGGATTGCAGTATGGCCATCCCCCTGGGGGGGGGGGATTTATCGCTTTTTGTCTCTCTGTCTGTCTCTTTCTTTCTGGCAAGCACATGCACCCTAAAGCAAAAACCTCTAAAAAAAAAAAAAAAAAAAAAAAAAAAAAAACCATGATGACTACTAAGCCAAACACAAAGTGCACAAGAATGGGATATCATGATTAGTCTCACAGTAGGGCCTCATCCTAGGTTACAAGAATGGGATATCATGATTAGTCTCACAGTAAGCCCTCATCCTAGGTCAATTCAAAACAAACCACATGGCTGCGAATAGTGAGAGAGCTTTTCAAGGAAAATTTGGGATGAGGTTGCCATAAGAAAAGACTGAATCATGACAGAGTTAATGACCCAAGCACTGATTTAATGAGTAACAATGTCTACACCTCCTGGAGAAATGCAGCTACATAATTCCCAAGTGTCCTGATAAGACCAAGGCCTTGGAAATGGCATGAAGAACTTGGAAAAACAAAGAGCATCATGTTCTTGTTCCATCACTGAGCCGCAAGTTGATGGACATACAATACATATTGACTGGGGTCTAGCAGGTAATATGATAAGACACTGGACTCCCATGTGGCTGACCACAGATTGAGTCTCAGATCTGGAGGCTTAAAAATCACTCTGGGGGGGACCAGCAGTTAACGTGATGGCTATGTCACTGGACTCCCATATAGTCGACCGCGGTTCAAGTCCCGGACCCGGAGGCTTAAAACTCACGCCGGGCATGTGTGCATGCGTGCCCAAGATCCTGAGAGGACAACGGAGGAGAAGGGATTGTGGCGTGGCCATCCCCCCCCGGGGGGTGATTTCTCGCTTTCTGTCTCTATGTCTCTCTCTGTCTGGTGAGCGCACGCGCCCTATAGCAAAAAATCAAAAACAAAAACAAAAAAAACCTCTCCAAAAAAAAATCACACTGGGAACATGTGCACGTGTGCCCAAAAATCCCAGGAAGAGAACAAAGGATAAGAGATTGCAGAGTGGCCATCTTCCCTGGGTGTGACTTCCTACTTTCTGTCTTTCTGTATTTGTTTCTCTCTGGTGAGCACACATGCCCTATGGTCAAAACAACAACAACAAAATTACAATTAAAAAACCCAATATATATTGATTGGATAATAAAGACAAGGTTTATCTATTCATATAGACAAATCATTGCAATTATTAAAAAGGCACAGATGACAATTAGTAAAAAAAAAGATTCTCAGGCCAGCCATAAATGGTACATAGGGAATGCTACTGTTCAGGTGGTTGGAGGCTGCATTGGAGACCCAGATTTGGTTTCCAGGCTGACCTGAACTCACTGGGCATGGCTGTACACATCTATAATCTTAGGTAATTGGGAGCCTGGGGCAGAAGAATCATAGCACAGAGACCCTGTCAAAAATCCGTCTCTCTGTTTCTTGCTGATAAAAGAGCTCCGGAGAAGGGGAGATTTGTTTTTTTCAAAGGAGAATATCCTTCTCTCCCCCTCTCTTCCACTCTTTCTTCCACCACAAAGGAAATCCACTGTGGGACTTTGCTGAATGGCAAAATTACTGACCTCAAATGACATACTGCCTCAGATCAAAACAGTGATGTCAACTCAAAGGAGGCTGAAGAGTCAGGAGGTCTATGGACAAGTCACACACACAGCTCTGGCAATCCTCATGAGCGAGCACAGGTGAAAGGTTCTGACTTGAACATTAATCCATTTTGGATCTGTGTGCCACACAGGAACTACTTGTCACTAGCATCAAACAGCATTGTGTCTTCATAGTTTTGTATTGGCTAGTTGCAGTCCTTAGCATGCTTTGAGGATGCCTTTCCAAAATAAAGGAAGTGAAGTCAGGTTAACTGAATGGCTTTGAGGAAAGATATGAGAAAAACATACCCAAAATAGACATTTCCCACTCATAGTGCTGTTAGATGTGAACTTTTCCAGAAGCTCCTGATATGAGCAAGACACTGGCAGATACAGCAACAGATTCACTGATGCTCATTTTTTTAAAAAAAAAAGGCAACAATGACAAAGAAGACAACATTATAGGCTAATTCACTTAATCGTTTATTATTATTACTGTATTTTTGCTTTCTTTGTGTTTCTAAACTAAAAATGTATTTAAAATATAGTATTATATCAGTGAATGACCATTTCATGGAGTAGTAGGTTTTAGATTTTTGCCATAGGGCACATGCATTTGTCCGAGAGAGAGGGAACATGAGAAATCATCCTGCAGGAGGCATGGTCATGCCTCAGTCCCTTTTCCTCCATTTTTTTCCTTGGGATTTTGGGCATGAACACACACATGCCTTGCATGATTTTCAAGCCACCAGGTCCAGGATTTGAACAGTAGAGTTGTCCATGTGGGATCCAGTGCCTTAACCACCATATTACCTCCTGCCCCAAGAACAAGCATAGTTTTAAGAAATACTCAAATAGTACAAATTGAAGGAATGTTATGATCCCAGATCTTGTGTAGACATGAGTAGATTTCATGTCAATCATAGTTTAAGTTATTTCCCTCTGGCCACATTTATCTACAGCCACAAAATGAAATCACCTGTAATTTGTTTTAGAAACACTTTAACAATGTGGGGTTAGGTAATCTGGAGATTATAATTCATTTTTAGGTAAAGGATAATGTGGAACTCGTCCGGTGCTTTCTACTGCCATGTACTTCTGCTGAGGTAGAAGAGAGAGAGGTTGCTTAGCAGTGGTTTTCAGGAAGGTATTCAAATGCTTGTACACCTAACTACTGGGTGGTTGGAAACATCATGACGTGTTTTTCTATGCAAAAATGCATCGCGACTTTTTCAACAACCCAGTAAATAGTGGCGTGGTGTCCTGTGCTTTTTAGCTGTGCTGACTTTCTAAACGAGGTTTGCTTAAGATAGGGAAGATGGGTAATGCCACTTAGTCTTCAATTCAAAGTTTACACCCCAGTGTAGGTTTTCTTATTCTCCTTTTTACTTTAGCTGTTTCCGTATCTGTCTATCGTGAAGGCACACCCCTCAACAGTGTGGTGAATTTCTGTAGAAGAACATGTTGTTTTTGGATTTAGAAACATTTCAATCTCCAGTCTTGGAGTAAAAGCATCAAGTGAGCTGTTTTTACAAAGTTCAGGTTAAAACAACAAAGGAAACATAATATTGCCTATAACACTAGAACCAGACACTTACATATTGGAGAAAGGAGAGAGAATAAAAGCACTTGCTTCTAAATTGAAATTCTGTTGGAAGTCAGGAGATAAATTTTCAGGAAACAATCCATAACATAGCTGAAACAATTTATTCCATGTAAGAAAAATAGGAGGGAGGGAGGAAGGATCCCTGTGGTTCAAAGGGTGGAAAAATTTACAGGAAAAAAATGAAAGTAGGAAGGAGTTCTTTTTAGTTTATCTTCCAACTCAAGAGCTAAATTTGTTAAAAATTAGGAAAAAGTATGTCTTGACTATAACAGAAACCCAAGGGGGATATTTAAGTCCTACACTGTAGTCTTGTTCAGGACAGAAAGTGCTCTCTATAGAAACTGAGGACAATAATGAATAATTCCTATAATCAGACATCTCTCATATGAGGGCAAAGCAGCAAGTGTGAGAGACACACACCTGGGGTGATGACAGTTTTCCTTCTCCTGTCCCCTCATTAGTGTGAAAAGTTGATCACAGGGGCTAGAAGGCACCTGAGGAGCTTCTATAATCCCACAGCAGTCTTTAGGAGGGTTTTGTAAATCTTATCTAATGTCATGATGGCAGATTTTACCAAGAACTCTATATGTTTTAAGTTTCTTTGGGGAAAGATCATCTTAAGGGGCATATGTTTAGACCTGTCTGGGTGGTGTGTCTGGGGACCCAAGAGTAGCCTGACCTGTGCTGTCCTGGATGACCCTATGTGACACCCATAATGAATGGAGCAGGATACAGAGATGTGGGTACAGTTGCTGGCTTCTTCCCAAGACAAAGAACTTCCTTTTGTGCTGGAGTTGTGTGACCAGCGCTTGCAGCAAGAATCAGACTGCTTCATGTACCATCATTGTTTCATT
>NW_006159565.1:6768021-6770226 GCF_000334495.1 Tupaia belangeri chinensis
GAACTGCACAGGTTCTCCTGTTTCTCTGAGTGGAGACAGCCAATTATACATAATTGCTATATTTTCAGATAAGAATCAGTGTTTTACTCTTAAGCTTTCCAACTCCTTGTTCACCAAATAGAAAATGAAAAAGAAAAGGAAAACATCTATCCGGTCATGATGCAAATCATCTAAACCTTCTTTAACTAAAGGGACTAGGATATGGTTACCTTAATAAAGTGATAATGAGCATGGTTTATTAAAACAATATATTAACAAATAAACTGGCTGCAGTCAAGCCATACCACCCACTTTAAGTACATTTTACAAACTAGGCTACAATGTTGGTGGCTTATGTCAACTCTCCCCATTATATTGGGTTGTTGGAAAAGTCATGAGTATTTTTCTATGTGAAAATACAGAATGACTTTTTCAATAACCCAATATAAAGGAAATGGTCCTCCTTTTAGCACCAAAGAAGCTTTAGCACTTACATTATTTCTGCTCAATAACACAGTTTTATGTATGCATGTCCATCTTTCTCTCTAGAGTTTAAGTTTCTGAGTAACATGCACAATGATTGGGTCTTCTTTGCTTCCCTCTTTTTCCCTCTCCCTCATAAACACCCAACACAAAGTTTGGCATATGGTTGTACTCAACTACCTGCTGAAATGATTTATCTACAACACTCTATAATACACACACACAAGTATATTCTTAATTAGTAGATTTATATCTATCAGAAGAACTCTTTAATTGATACAAACACTATATGCATGTACACACACACACACACACACACACACACACAAATTTATATACAGTATACACATAAAGTTCCTAACTCCCAGTACTTTGAAATGTGATCCTATTTACAGACAGAATCTACAGATGTAGTCAAGTTAAGGCATGTTTATTACAGTGAATCCTAACCCAATATCTTATTTAAAAAATAAGGGAATTTGTGCACAGATACAGATATACAAGAAGAATGTTGGCAAACCACCAAAAGCTAACACAAGGCAATGGAGGGTCTCCCTACAAGTTTCAGGGGGAGCGTGGCCCTACTGACATCTTGATTTGGTTTTCGGGCCTCTAGACCTGTGACACAATAAATTTTTGTTGTTCGGAACCATTCAGTTTGTGGTACTTTGTTATAACCATTGCAGGAAGCTAATAAATATGTCTAAAATTTTCTCCTTTATGCAATATAAAGATTGAATGATTTAATAGTAATTGATATACCTCACTGGATTCACCACCTCTCCTAATACGCTCCCTACCATCCAACGCACAAACAAACTTACCAAATAGATTAAATTCTACTGGCCCTCTTCAGTTGAAGGACAGGAAAGTCTTTAATAGCTAACATTTTATATCATGCAGACAATAAACTGACCACTCTATATCCTGCTATAACGTTCATGCCATTTATAACTATAACTAACATTGAATTTGTTTATATCCTTCCTACCTTTCTAGATCATAGCTCTATGAAGACAGGGAGTTCTTTTGTTTTGTTTTGTTTTCCTGTTTTATTCACTGTTATCTTTCAAGCGCTTGTCACAGTGTCTGCACATAATAGCTCAATAAATGCTGGTTGTGTGGCTGAGTTAACTGATGTTCCATATAAGGATCTTGAAGCTCATTAATAGGACCGTTTAGGTAAGAGGAAAGCAGATCAGAGGAACTCCCTTCTCTAGGGAGAATGAGCTTGGAAAGTGTCCTTGCCTCTAGATAAGTGTATCAACTCATCCCTTTATCTTAACCCAAGTTCACACAGTGGTCTTCTCTTTAGATTACGAGGGCAAGTGGGAAATGCAGTGGCCTGGGCATCAGGTGTTTAGCCACAGTTTTTCTAACAGACCAGGTAACAAAAACCTCATGTTAATGACACTGTCAAAGGAAAATGGAAGAGCAAAACTGAGTGATAGGACAAACACAGATTTTAGGCAGAGTCAAGGATCTCTCGTTTATTAGCTATGATTTCAATTTATTAGCACCATAGGACAAAAGAAAGCATTAAAATCCCTCTTATTCTGCCTAATTGTGACAAGATTTTTGTCAGTTAATGAACAAAGTTAAAGAGGGAACCAAAAAGTGAGGTATAAAGACAAATAGAGGCAGCTGTGCTGCGGGAACGGCCTGGCCGGCGCCCCCCCACTCCGGGGCGCGCCACGCGGCCGGGGGTGCTCACGCCCCCCCACCTTCCGCAGCCGCGCACCC
>NW_006159565.1:6771631-6787416 GCF_000334495.1 Tupaia belangeri chinensis
AAAAAAAAAGACAAATAGAAAGTAGAATAAGAATTATTGGAGGCTGAGAAGAGTAGGGGAAGATAGGGATGGGGAAAATGAGTTGGCTAATGGATATAAGATTACAGCTGGACAGGAAGAATAAGTTCTGATATTCTATAGCACTATAGGGTGAATATAGTTTAAAGAGAGGATTTTGAATATTCTCAACACAAAGAAATGATAAATGTTTGAGATGATGGATAGGCTGCTTAGCCTGCTTTGATCATTGCATATTGTGAATGTATTTCAAAATATTGCACTGTACCCCACAAGTATGTACAATTATTATGTGTCAATTAAAAGTAACACTTAAACAATTTAAAGAAATAAATAATTATACATATTGGAACCAGCAGGTGGCACAGTGGTTGGGGTTCTGAACAGCCACATGGCCAACACAATTTGAGTCTCAGACCCAGAAGCTTGAAAATCATCCCTGGGGACCAACAGATGGCATAATGATTACGTTGCTGGACTCCCATGTAGTCAATCACGGTTAGAGTCTAAGACCTGGTGGCTTAAAACTCACAGCAGGCATGAGTGCATGTGTGCCCAGAATCCTGAGAGGAGAATAGAGGAGAAAAGACTGAAGCATGACCATTCCCCCATGTGGTGATGTCTCGCTTTCTGTCTTTCTGTCCTCTTTCTCTCTCTCGGCAAGTACACACACCCTATAACAAATACCTTTAATTAAAAAAAAAAAAAAGATGAAAAAAATCATGCTGGGCACATGTGTAAGCATGCCCAAAATTCTGAGGAAAGGGAGGAAAAGGGATTGTGGAATGGCCATCCTCCCTTGGGGGTGATTTTTCACTTTTCCTCCTTTTTTAGGTTTTTGTCATAGGAGGAGAAAAAAAGTCATACATATCATGTTTCATTGGTTCTAATATATCCTTTAAAGGAAAAACAGTATAATAAGATTTTAATTGTTCTGTAAGACTCTTCCATAGTTTCATAATTGGTCAATGAAATGTTATATAACTTTAACTTTTTAAAAAAAATAATTATTTTATTTAAATTTATTTAGTTAGTTTCAATTTGGTCAGAGAGGGACAGAGGGAGAGAGAGTGAGAGACAGAGAGAGAAAGTGAGAAAGCAAGCCACCAGGTCCAGGACTTTAACCATGATCAGCCATGTGGGAGTCCAGCACTCTAAAACACCACACCACCTGCTGGTCCCAAACTTTTATTTTTTTTTAACTAAAGATTTAACACTATATTAGTGTACTTTTTTTTTTCATGGTCAATGTCTATTCTTCTGTAGATAAATTTGATTTGTGGTTTGACACCCATCATCAATCCCACACCCATTTTAGTTAGCTTTTCTCCACCGCACATGGCAAAACGCTCCAGATTCTATAGTTTTCCTGGAGTTAGGATTCAAATGAAAAATCAGGATTTTCTATTGGGTTTGCCAGAACAAGGTTTTGGAAGGAGGGCAGATGCAGGAAGGGAGCTCTCTGGCTGTTTCTGACTACCAAGCCTGGTCACAGAGTTAATGATGTTCCCTGTAGCAGAGTTCTTGAGAGTATCAAAAGGCAGGTATAGTGGTGATTTTCTTGAAGAGTAGCCCCTTCCCTAGTGGGCTGGTTTCTGAGTATTATTTTATAAGTCATTCCTAGAAGGCCAAGAGACAGCCCCATCTTCCTGCACATTTTTGCTATATCCTGAGCACCTAATTGTATTAAATCTCTTTTAACTTAAAATACCTAGAATTCCTCTCTTGGTACGTTGTTATGTTTTCCAGTCTCTCTGAGGTTGAACGAGAGAGAGTACCCTGTATCACAAGGCAATCCGAGTAGAGAATTATCCTAGGGACTTACGATTTATGCCCACTCCGCTACAAAGGTTTTAACTATACCTACTTTGATAACGTATTTTTTAATTTGCTAGAGGGCACATGTGCTCACTGGGGCAGGAGTGTGAGGACTGAGAAAACCCCCCCTATGGAGGATGGCCATGCCACAATCCACTATTCTTTCTTTTCTCCCTCCTCTTAGGAGTTTGGGCATATACACATATGAATCCAGCATGTTTCTTAAGCCCCTGGGTCAGGACTGTACACATATGTGGCCATGTAGGATCCAGTCACCTTAACCCACATAAGCTGGCCCAACAGCATTTTTGAAAGTAACTAGATTTTATCACACTTTTGCAAAGCCCTGGACTTTAGTTTTATAGAAAAATAATTTTTTGTTCACATAACATTAAATTATTTAATTTCTCGGGATAAACAAGTTCGAGAGAAAATGGGATCATAATAAGTGCACAACTCAACTGGTGGGAGTGAAGCACCCAGACTTTCTAAATCAGCTAAAGGAAGTCACAAGTGTTTATCAAATTGTCCCCCAAAAGGATCAGAGAAATGATATGGCCCCAGTCATTTTCACATCTTCAGTCGATTTACATCCAAAAAACAACTGGCTTTGCATTCCAATTTCTCATCCCTTATTCTCTTTGCATTCCACTTCCTTCTTCCCCATTCCTTTTGCATCCCATTTTCCCCTTCCCCCATTTTCTGCCCCATAAAAGAATAAACCTGAGGCTGGTACTGGTCTCAACTTCTCCATTGGAGAAGCTGTGCCCACCCAATCCTGGCTTTTCTACAGTTGTGTGTCTTTGTGTGTTTGTTATTGCATCTATTTTTAATCCACAGCCTTCAGAGAAACGCATTCATACTGGACTAGTCCCAGGTTAATTTCTTGGCATAAACAAGTTTGAGAGAAAATGGGATCATAATAAGTGCACATCTCAACTGGTGGGAGTGAAGCACCCAGACTTTCTAAACCAGGACAAGAGCACATACGATGATCAAAAGATAGACATTGCACTGAGAGAAAGGAAGGTGATCTTGTGCTTTTGACACTTTTATGGGGTGAGACTTCCAAAGCTTCTACAGAGTTCATCTTAGTTTTGTTTTGTTTTGTATGTGTGTGTGTGTGTGTGTGTGTGTGTGTGTGTGTATTTCAGTTGGGAGTATAATTGACAAAAATTATATATATTCAAGGAGTACAGTGTTGTTTTGAAATAAATATACATTGTGAAATTATTACAATTAAACTAATTAATGTATCCATTACTGTACATAGTTATCTTGTGTTTGTGTGTGTGAGTGAGTGTGTGTGTGTGTGTGTGTGTATGTGGTAAGAATGCTTAAGATCCAGTCCCTTAGCAAATTTGAAGTAAACAATACATTGATATTAACTACAGTCAATATGCTGTAAATTAAGTGTCCAAAACATACTCATCTTATAATTGCAGGTTTGTACCCTTTGATCAACATCACCCCATTTCCCCACCACTACCCTGACCCCTGGGAACTACCCTTTTATTATCTGTTTACATGAATTAGATGTTCTTGGATTTCACATATAAGTGAAATAAAAGATATTTATCTTCTTGTAACCGACTTATTTCACTTAAAGTAATGTCCTCAGTTCATCTATGTTTTCACGAATAACAGAATCTCCTATTTTAAGAGTAAATTGTAGTTCAGTGTACAGTACATATTTGTATGCTTGTAATGATAACTTTTGGAAGACACCTAGGATAGTGCCCAGGACACTACGAGTATTGAATAATGCAATTATTGTGTTTATAGAAGTGAAGAATTTAGGCCAGAGATCTTTCTTTCTTTCTTTCTTTTTTTTTTTTTTTTTTTTTTTTTTTTTTTTTTTTTTTTTTTTTTTTTTGTTTTTTTTTTTGAGAGAGAGATTTTTGCTATAGGGAGCATGCACTCACCAGAGGGACAGAGAGAGAGAAATGACCCCCTAGGAGGGATGGCCACACTGTAATCCCTTCTCCTCCATTTTCTTCTTAGGACTTTGGGCACATATACACACATCCCCAGGATTATTTTTAAGCCACTGGGTCTGAGACTCAAACAGGGGTGAGCGACTCAAACAGGGGTCAGCATGTGGGAATCCAGCACCTTAACCACTATGCTACTTGCCGATCCCAATTATAAGGTTTCTGAGTTACAAGAGGTTATATAATTACATGATTTTGAATAGTTTATTCTAATTAGTTGTGATAGACAAAATCAAGCTCTCTAAATAAACTATCACTGAGGAAAGGTCATGTGTTACACAATTATCAACCAAAACACTGTAGCTCAAACTGGTTCAACAAGGATGTCACCCAGAACAGCCCTGAAGGAATAGCAGCTTGTTAAGAGTAATTTGACTGAAGCACAGCAAAAATTCTGGTATTCTCTGAGGGCTAGGACAGTCGTATACTTTGAGAACCATGATAGGAAGGATTGGCCCATGAGTAAATTCTAATCAAAAACAACAAAGCACCTAAAGATAAAAGAGTTACTACGTAGGGAATAAAGGAGAAAAACTTCCACTATTGTATCAAGGCAAGCTACTGGCCATGTATGTGTAGCTTTAATGTTAACCAGACTTTAGTCTTTGAAAATTAAAATGCATGGTTTACACAACAGTTCTCCAATGACATTAAGTAGGACATACCGTTCCTTGGCTGTGTGAGATAAGCTAGAGTTTATTGTTCTTGCATTCATGAATTCCCACTTGAACAAGTCTGTACACAAGACACTTGGAAGTTCCCATGAAACAAACAAGTGCCTTGGGCTTTTGCAGGTAAATTTAATCATTACCATCTTATTACGATGATGAAAGACATGCTAAAAATTACACTCTTAAACACCAACTATAGTCATAGGAAATTCCAGTGTCTTCTCTTCTGTCAATAGCACTTGCTATAAAATACCAAAGGGTTTATCTTTGACAGAATTTTTTTAACTTTTTTTTTTTTATTTTTGAAGGTAGTTATTTTATTTAGCAAACAGCCAGGAGGACTTTGGAGCTTCCCATCTCATTATTTCAACCGATACTTCATTACATCATTCATATCTAGATTTTTATCACAAATGAATATATTATTCTTACACCTAGAAATACAAAATTACTTTCAAGGAGCAACCCTTAACTTCCTCCTCACTCCTCACAATATCATACTTTGGGGAAAATTGCCTCAAGGAAAAGTTTGAGTGTGTGTGTGTGTGTGTGTGTGTGTGTGTGTGTGTATTCAGTTACCAAATGCTCTCTCCTTTAAGTCTATGAAGTTTTATGCAGCAGAGTGAATGCTAATAAAGATATTCTCAGAATTTGGGTGTTGGGACGTTTCCTGCTTACATTGATGAATATATTACACTTAACAGTAAGCATTTTGAATAGTACTTGATCCACCATTCTCAGAGCATGTAGTTTCCATTTTTATCACAACTAAGAGTTCTAGAATTGACACAATTTATTCACTTAAGTGCTTTCTTTGTAACTGCGCTACAATTTGAAGGTGGAAAAAGAAGTAGTTGTTGATATTCTTTAACTTAGAGCTACAATAAGGTTGCCATTAGTGCAAAAGAAATAAAACACCACGTGACTGAATGTGTGTGCACACACATAAACAGCTATCTGATAATATACCTGTTTTAAAAGAAATAACCCTGCTCAGTTAGTATGGAAACATATTCTAAGGGCTAGCAGGTGGTGTGGTGGGTAAGGCACTGGATCCCACATGGCTGACTTAGTGGTCTGAGTCCCATACCCAGTGAGTTAAAAATAACACACCAGGTTGGGACCATCAGATGGCATAATGGCTATGTCACTGGACTCCCACGTAGTCAACTGTGGTTCGAGTCCCAGACCTAGTGATTTAAATCTCACACAGGGTGCTTGTACATGAGTGCCCAAAATCCCGAGAGGAGAGTGGAGCTATAAATCATCCCCCAGGTGTGGCCATCCCCCCAGGGGATGATTCATAGCTTTCTGTTTCTCTGTTTCTATGGCGAGCACACACACTATAGCAAAACAAACAAACAAAAAAAGACAACAGGCATGTGAGCATACTTGCCCATGATCCCAAGAGGAGAATGGAGAAGAGAATGGATTGTGGCATGGCCATCTGCCTGGGGGGGATTATTTCTCACTTTCCCTCTCTCTGTCTAGTGAGCGCATGTGTACTGTAGCAAGAAAATACACACACACACACGTGTGCACGCATACACACGCACGCCATAAAATTCTGTTGAAATAACGAATTAATAAGAATTTCTGAGTCATTCGCACACTTCTATTACAGTACTATTTCCTTTAGAAATTAATTTGTGGGGCTAGCAGGTGGCATGATGGTTAAAGTGCTGGATTCCCATGTGGCTGACCAAGTCCCGGACTCAGTGGCTTGAAAATTACTCTGGAGACCAGCAGACGGCATACTGATTACATTGGTGGACTCCCACGTAGTTGGCTGTGGTTCTGGACTAGGTGGCTTAAAATTTATGCTGGGTGCATGTGTGTGCATGCCCAAAGTCCTGAGAGGAAAATTAAAGGGAAGGGATTGTGGCACAGCCATCAATCATGAAGGATGACTTCTCACTTCAGTCTCTCTGGCTCTTTCTGTCTCTCTTTTTAAAAAAAAAGAAGGAAAAAAATTACTCTAAGCACGTGTTCATGCATGCGCAAAATCCCAAAAAGAGAATAGAAAGAATTGCAGCATGGCCATCCTCTCTGGAGGGTGATTTTTCACTTTTCCTCTCTGTGTCTCTGTCTCTTTCTCCAGTGATTACATACACATGGGAAAAAAAAGTTAATTTGAGGTAAGGTTTGGCTCTGTCGCCTAATGATTAAGGGAGCCATAATCCACATGGCTGAGGGTAATTTGAATTTCAGCCCCAGAAGTTTGAAAAATATTCCAGGTGTGTGTGTGTGTGTGTGTGTGTGTGTGTGTGTGTGTGTGTCAAAAATCCAAACGGGATAGAGACATGGAGGAGATGGAATTGCTTCATGACCATGCTTCACTGACAGGAGTTTTCTCCCTCTGTCTCTCCGGCAAATATACACGTACTCTAACAATTTAAAAAAAGTTGTCTTGAGGTACTTTTGTGACTTGTTTCTGCTTCTTATGACTCAGTTAAAGGTTAGTCTTAGATAGATAGGGCATATTTATGCAATATAAAGAGGAGTTAATTATTTTGGGTGGACTTAACAAAATGTCAGCCATCTTTATCCTCTGAAATTCTTGCATACTAATATCCTTATTGTCCTTATTTCTATTAGATTCTAATATTTTGTTTAATAACAAATCTATTAATTTGTTTCTCTTCCCAGACCAAGGGCTGCTTGACAATAGAAAATATTGTGTTCATATTTGTAAACTGCTGTAGTTTAGATAAGGATTTGTTCCCCAAAGATTCATGGGTTGCGTAAATTTGGTCCCTTAAGGTAATGGTGTTAATAGATGGTGAGACCCTTAAGAGGTGAAGCTTAATGGGTCGTGTTTAGATCATGAGGGCACCATTATCATGAATGAATTCATGCAGTTTCATGAAAGGTTGTATATTCTTGCTTTCATGAAGAGTTGGTTTCCCCAAGACCAGGCTGTTGGAAGATGTCTGCCCCCAGTTTTTTCTCTATTTGTATCTGCTGACTTTTTTTTTTCTTTTTTCTTTTTTTTTTTTTTACCATTTTATGAGTAGCATGGGAAGTTTCTGAAGCTAGCTTCATGCCTTTGAACTTTCTAGTCATCAGAATCATGAACCAAATAAACCTCTGTTTTTTATAAATCACCTACCCTCAGATATTTCTGTTCAGCAACACAATCATAGACTAAGATATAACCCTAGTAATTCACACAGAGCATGGAGCCTAGAAGATTCTGAGTAAACGCTATTACATGAATGCATCAAGAAATAAATGCACGGAGTGATTAGTGTTGTTTCATATCTTTCATGTAAATTGTGAACCACATTTCCCCTGACTATGACAAATGGCTGAAGGTTCATAGATCCATGACCAAAAGGAAACCTTAAGAAGTATTTTGCTTAGCAAAACTGTGTTTGTGTTAGCAACAGAGTGTGCATTACTTTCTTTCCAATGAATAAGTTTTGAAGTTGAATGATTTTATATTATTTAAGAGGTAGTTCAGTTTTTTTAAAAAAAAAATCAAGAATTGATAGCACTGGGCCCAAATTCCTACAGGGCTACAAACATCTGGAGTCAAGTACAATCTGTCCAGTTTAGAAAGTTCCAGTTTAATGCAACCTCCTATTATCTTCAGGGCACTGAGCCAAATGGTCAGGTTCCCTTTATGATGCTATTGTTTTTGCTGTTTTTCTTATACATGACCACTGCCTATTTAGGTTATCTCTCTGACCCCTCTAAGGCATTTGAGTTTGCATCTACAATAAACCTAACTTTTTTTCTGAATCTGGTGTCTAATATGAGGTGGTGTACACACCCAATATTAAGTAAATTATGGAAGACAATAATATGTTCATTGATCATAATACTATAAAAATCAGCCAGTGAGATATGTTCTAGATACAACCCTACTCCTAAAACAAACAAACAAAAAAACCTCATTAGAAAACTCACAGCTCATATTTTTTGTTTGTTTGTTTGTTTGTTTTTAGATTTTTGCCATAGGGCACATAAGCTCACAAGAGAGAGACTGAAAGAGGAAAAGCAAGAAATCAGCCCCCCAGGGGGATGGTCATGCCACAATCTCTCCTACGCCATTCTTCTCTCAGGATTTTGGACAAGCATCCACATGTACCTGTCATGAGCTTCAAGCTGTTGGATCCAGGACTCAAACTATGATTGACCATGTGGCAATCCAGCACATAAATCACCACACCACACAACTTAGATTTTTAAACTTCTGTTTTCAAATCAATTCAGTCAAACTGTAAATCAAAAAGCATATTACATTACACCACAAGCATTTCAAAATAATGATATTTTATCATTATGAAATAATGATAATTATAGCTCTTAAATACATTTTGAAATGCAATAGTTAAACAGTTATAGTTGATTCTGGAATTTGACTATTTGTGAATATTTTGGAGGAACCGGAACAGAGGCCTCTCTTAGCCAAAAGTAAGCAGCAAACATGATAGGACAGTGTGCTGGGCTGCTCTTCTCATCCCTCAGACAGTGGCTCTCAAAAGGAAAGATAAAACTGAAGGCCTGGATACTCATACTCTGAGTAACTGACTGTTGAGTGAACTTCCCTCATACAAAAGCACTTGTAGAGGTGACATGGTAGTTTATCAAATGAACATCTACTCACTGACAGTTGTAGTACTAGAAGCATTTGGGGTATCTGCCTTTCCTAAACAGCCATTTTCCATTAGTGTTGAGACATTTTACCTACTATCAATTTAAATTTTTTGCAGAACCATCCCCACTCCCATTACTCTTCACGTCATAGATGCAAAGGATATTGTAATCAAAAGTATTTACCAGACTTTTGATGTCTTCATACTCCATAATAATTTTTTCCTTTTTTAAACATTTACCAGAGGGTACATGTACTTATTGGAGAGATATAGAGAGAGGGAAAGTAAAAAAGCACCCAACTAGAGGGATGGCCCCATTGCAACCCTTTCTCCTCCATCTCCCTAATCCCTTGGGACTCTATAGGCATGTATGCACACATGCCTGGTACATTTCTCAAGTCATTTGGTCCCAGATTTGAACCATGGAGTTGGCTGTGTGGGATCCAACTGCCTAGCCACTAAGCCACAGGCTGGCCCAAAAATACTTTTTCTAGGGTCTGACAAAAGAAACATTATGATATAAGACAGTGACGGCAAAAGTTGTTTTGTAGAATACAAATTTGTAATCAAAATATAGCTTAAATCAAAATATTTATGTGAATTATCTTTTCCAAAATTATTACAAGTATTGCAAGCTTATAGAAAATAATCTGTGCATTCTCTATTCCCTTACATCAAATTCTAACAGTTTGTCATACTGGCTTTAAATATCTTCATTGATATATAGTACATAATACAACAAAGTAGATCAAACTTACTTTGTATATCTAGGCTAACTTTTACAAAATGAATACTTTCCTATATCAACCCAGTTATAATTATACAGTACATGGGATAGTAAGTAGTGTGCTGGTTTTATTATCAAGTGATAAAACATCATCAGAATTCCAAAAGCCTCATTTATGCCTAGTTCCAACAATTTTATAATAGTTCTTCATCTTTAATAATACAAATGTATTATATTTGTCATTCTTTAAGATTATATTATTTCCCCTGTATTTTCTGCACTACTTTTAGAATCATCTGCTATCTTACACATACACACACACTCACATGCAGTGGCTGAAATTTTTACTGCACTGAATCCAAACATCAGCTTTAAACTGGTGACTTTCTCTACTGTGTTTTCTAGTGTATCAATTTTCTCTTACCTTTTTGATTATCTTCTACTTTTGCTGTAATTTTGTCAGTTTCTTGAGCTAAAAGCTTAGATCATGACTTTTCAGCCTTTCTAACTTTTATTTTAAGGCTATAAGTTTTCCTCTATGGCACATCTTTAACTGTTTCCCATAAGTTTTGGTGTTTAATACTTTCATTAACATTAATTTCAAAATATTTTCTAATAATTATTATTCTAATCCATTTTAAATCCATGAGCTCTTTAGTTCATTACTTAGTTTATAATCATTTAAGATATACTTTTTTTAAATTTCACATTTTGTTATTAACATTTAGCTTAATTCCACAGAGGTTATACTCTATACGAATTTGTTAAGTATTACAAGTATATGAATTTAATCCTTTGAAATTTAATGAGCTTTATATACGGTTCTTTTAGACTCAACTTCTAGTTTCAATTAAGCATTTACTTTATATTTATCATCTTGTCTAGGAAACTCTTTTTTTTTTTTTTTATTATTATTATAAATTTTTTTTTCTTTTCTCATCACAACACACATATGAATTTTCCATCCAAAATACACTGTGCATTGGCTCAATCAAGCACATCAACATATATGTTCTCAGCAAATGATTTCCCAATTTTTGTGTCCTGCATACCTTGCCTTTTGTTTTGCCATCCTAGGTTCCCCATCCCCACCCTCTGCCATGTCCCATCTTCCTCCTCCATTGTCCCTGACATTCATGATTGCCCTCAATGGCTTCCGCCCCCCCCCCATTCAATTGTTCTACCAATGAACTCAATTTGTCTAAATATATCCACTAGCTAGCACAGCTGACATATCCTTACACATGTATCCAAATCTGATCCTATGTCTAGGAAACTCTTTGAAAAATTTTAATTCTTCATATACTTATCAAATAATCTTCCCCCATGTCTCCACATTTTATTTGTAAACATGAATCTATAGGATGTGTAAAACTCAAACAAAAATGACAGTCAATGTTCTATATTTAATTTCTAAAATAATTCTGGGATCCAGCAGTTAGCATAATGGCTATGTCGCTGGACTCCCACGTAGCCGATTGCGGTTCGCATCCTGGACCCGGTGGTTTAAAACTCACGCCAGGCGCATGTGCATGCGTGCCCAAGAGCCCGAGAGGAGAATAGAGGACAAGGGATTGCGGCATGACCATCTCCCCTGGGGGGTGATTTCTCGCTTTCTGTCTCTATGTCTCTGTCTGTCTGGCGAGCACGCGTGCCCTATAGCGAAAAAAACTCTCAAAAAAAATAAATAAAATAAAATAATTCTGCAACTTGGCAGTGATTTATCAAATGTGTTTTGAGTATTCAGTTGGCTATTAAGAGGCCATATATACAGTATATATTGAAAATAAATCAAATAAATATTATAATTTATATTTTATATTCATTATATATTTGCTCAATAATCAGAATTTTTTAGAAAAAAGAACCAAGTTTAAGTTATTAATATATAATACACGAATTACTAATTACTTTGTCATTGTCTAGAAAGACTATAACTTATGACAGTGATAAAATAATTGAATCAATAGCAATTTTGTACCAAGTTCAAATTATGAGAACAGCTGTGGTTAGGTCACTGGGAGATAGTGGTGTGCTGTTTTTATTCTGTCTTCTCCATATGTAATTGCACAGTTATCTGCCCTGCTTTTCACCTGGGGTGGGTGACCCTATGCCTACTATTTCAACCTGCTCCCTTGCCATCTGCCTTCCTGTGAGTGAATACAACAAGAAGCCCTGGTAGAACAGGAACAGGTGGTGAAAAAAAGAGCTCAAGAATTTTTTTCAACCCCTAATCCACCCTTTCCATCTTGAACCATGTTTTGTCTTTTTTTTTTTTTTTTTTTTAAATAAGAGGAGAGAGAATGTTTTCCTCCCAGAGGAGAGTGTCTTGCCACACTGTAATCCTCCTTCCCAGCCTCCCAGTTAACTAGGATTGCAGATGTACACTACCATGCCCAGCCTGTTTGGCTGGTCCAGGACTAAATCCAGGCCTCCCATGTATCCCAGCCTCATGCAGTAACATCCTACAGCCTGTGTTACCAAGGCTGGGCACTTGACCATGATTTTGAGAGCAGCCACATTTCTTGAAGGCCATAGATCATATTAGACATTACTTTTTACACTTGGAAAGATCATGATCCTTTCACTTCTTTTTTAGTTCATTCCATTGAATGGCAACTATGCTCAGGTGGTATGCTAAGTTCTATATAGCTAGTGCTAAGATTAAAAGAATATTGAATTTTGTGTGTATATGTGTGTGTGTATAGTATTGCATATATGCATGTATGTGTGCACATATATGTATGAATATATGTATATGTTCTCTTATTTAATTCTTAAAGCAACTCTTAGATGGTCTTCCCCTACCTGCAGGCAAGAACAATAATACCTGATGCTTTCTTTAAAACTCAACAAGATACTTTATTTTTCTGAAAATTTGTATACAATTAAACTTTGAAAATTAATTCATATATTAATCTCATCAAAAGCCAACTTATTTTTAAATAAAAACTATTAAGTATATTCTGGATCTCTGGATAAAGCAAATATTTCTTTCATGAAGATGAATTATACCCTAATTTATCTGTTTTCTAAGCAAAGATCTGTATATTCCACTTTTTTTCAGATTTTAAAGTTCAACCTTTACAAATAATATATCTCATACTAAGCCTTCACTTCAGCTGTCAGTTAAGGAAATAAGTCTTCAATTGTCTGCAGACTAGAGCATTTAGTTGTTTCACAGGTGACTTTTATAGCTTCATATATTTTTCTTGTTAAATATCACAACATTTATTTTCTATTGTCTGGGCAGCATGATTGTAAATCTGTGAAGTTTAGGCACAAAAGGAAAATGAATGAACCTTGAGTTTATAATTTTATTATCTACAACTAGATAGGTGACAACATATTTTTGTGATACATAACTTTTTCTGATCAGCATCACATATTATAAAGACACATGGAAAATTAGAAGGTCTTATTTATTGCACACAAACCATATATTCTCCCAGTTAGATGTTCCCTGGTTGTGATCAGAAGTTTACCCCAAAACTTTACCCCAGGGGCACATATCCATGAAATCTGAGGGCAGTTGACCTAAATATGGTAACAAAGGCTCCTCCCCTATATGACTTTTTTTGTTTAAGTTACCATAGCAGATAACATCTGGTTGCATGTAATCTAAATTCATCTGAAATCCCAATGTAAACAAGTTCACCAATAGCAAGGGGCAGTTAAACATTCCACTGGCTTAGATAATTGAAACCATCTTCTAAAAAATTACCTTCAATTACCGGACTCCAGGAAAGAAGCAGACAGCTTCTGGCAAAGTACCAGAAAGGGCAAGAGAAGGAGGAGAGAGTGAGAAAGAGAGAATACACATCTATTTTTCAGAATACAATGAAAGATCATTAAATATTCTACTGGCTTGGTAAGACAGGATGGCAAATGTCATGCACACCCAAAAGATATTTTTAGTAGAAACACAGGATTAGTCTAGAAAGTTACTGCCATGTGCTTTTATATCAGTTTTTACTTTTAAGCAGTAATGTCTCTAAAATATCATAAGCAGAAAGGCTTTTAAATTAATTTAAAAGAAAACTCAAAGTAACTTCAAAATTTCCTAGTTCTTAACATTAATTTTTCTGTTCTCATAACTTGCAAGCATGTAATATGAGCCATTATTTATAAATATTTAGATATATACATTTAGAATTTGAACCTATCAAATAGATACATATTTAAAAAATAAAAATTATTTTGGTTTATCACATATATTGCACTAAAGGCATTATAGCGTTTTTATAAAAGCATTATTAAATCACTTCATTTTTAAAAATAATTATTTTACCTTATTTAATTTCACTAGAGAGAGAGAAAAAAAAAAAAGAAGAAGAAGAAGATGGAGGGGGGGGGGAAAGTGAGAAAGAAGCTGCCATGTCCGGGACTCAAACCACATTCTGTCATGTAGGAGTCCAGCGCCCTTAATCACCATGTCACCTCCTGACCCCATCACTTCATTTTTTTAAAAAGTCTTTTCCATACATCTAATCTCTTGAAATGGTGGACAAGATAATTTCCTTAAGTCCTCTTACATGTTAAAGGCTATATCACATTACTTTGGATTAATAATATACAGCAACAGCAACTAGTCAACCTCTAAGTTACCTACTGCATGAATATATTATCAGTGATAATAAAGGTTCAATGGTAATTTGAAGCATCTACAAAGAAATTAAAAATAAAGGCAATTGAAGTTCATGCTAGACAATCCTGTCTACTTAATTCTAACTAAAATTTAGGAACAATATGCATTTTAATTAGCTTCTAGACAGATGTGTTATAATACCTAAGTTCTACAGACTGAGACACCATTGTATTTTGTTATTTTGTGAGCAAGAACATTAAATCAGTTCTGGGGTAATACTACAATTTTGCTATGAAGAATAATATAGCTAGACAATTCATATATACACACATTTTATATGTGTGTGTGTGTGTGTGTATGTATATGTTACAGTTTTTGCCATTGGGCACATGTGCTCACCAAAGAGAAAAGAGAGAAAGTAACAGGGAAATTAAGAAATCTCCCCTATCCCCGGGGAGGAAAGCCATGCCACAATCCCTTTGTCTCCATTCTCCTGGGATTTGGGGCACACATGCACATGTACCAAGCACGATTTTCAAGCAACCAGGTCGAAGACTCCTACCACAGTCAGCCAAGTGGGAGACCAGAGCCTTAACCACCATGGCACCTGCTGGCCCCAGAAAACTTATATTTTAAGAAGAGATTCCACTCAGAAAGGTGATCCTAAAGCCACTTACCTAGAAAGAAAGAAAAATACTCTATTTGAAAGGTTTTTGCTATAGGGTGCGTGCACTCGCCAGACTGAGAGAGACAGAGAGACAGAACGCGAGAAATCATCCCCAGGGGCATGGCCATGCCACAATCCCTTCTCCTCCATTATCCTCTCGTGATCTTGGGCACGCACGCACATGTGCCTGGTGTGAGTTTAAGCCACCAGGTCCGGGACTCGAACCTCAGTCGACTACATGGAAGTCCAGCGACATAGCCATTATGCTAACTGCTGGTCCCAGAATTTTTTTTTTTTGAGAGGTTTTTGCCATAGGGCGCGTATGCTCTCCAGAAAGACAGAAGCAGAGAAAGCAAGAAATCACTCCTCAGGGGGGATGGCCACACCACAATCCCTTCTCCTCTATTCTCCTCTCAGGATCCTGGGCATGCACGCACACGCCCCCGGCGTGAGTTTAAGTCACTGGGTCCAAGACTCGAACTGCGGTCAACTACATGGGAATCCAGCGACATAGCCATTACATTAACTGCTGGTCCCAGAAATTATTTTCTTGATAGCATAGACTCAAATAAATTCTAGATTATTAACAACATTAAAATGTTTGGCATATTTCATACAGCCCTTACCATAATTTGTAATAATGTGTACATGTATCTGTTAACCTGCCTCTATTTTCCCTGCCTACCCACAACCAATAT